>NC_092769.1:79468228-79508228 GCF_047496795.1 Chiloscyllium punctatum | reverse complement strand
CGCTGTCTCTTCAGTGACATCGTCTCAGCTGGGAGAGATTTGAGGTGAGAGGGGATGTGTGGAACAGCATTAGATGAAGTTTCTTCTGGTCTGATAGTATACCACTTCAGTGCTCTAACACTTCCGTTGGAGGAGTGAGGCCAGCATTGCACACCAGGCTGTCACAATTGGATGACGTGGTGGCTTAATGGTTAGCACTGTTGCCTCACAGCGCCAGTGGCCAGGGTTCGATTCCTGCCTCAGGCACCTATCTGTGTGGAGTTTGCACATCCTCCCCATGTCTGTATGGATTTCCTCCGGGGGGTCCAGTTTCTTCCCACAATTCGAAGATGTGCGGGTCAGGTGAATTGCCCATAGTGTTAGGTGCATCAGTCAGGGGTAAATATAAGTTAGGGGAATGGGTCTGGGTGGGTTAATCTTGAGGGTTGGTGTGAACTTGTTGGGCTGAAAGGCCTGTTTCCATACTGTAGGAAATCTAATCTAATCTAATGTCTTTGATGAATAGAAGAGGGTAAAAGTGCTGAAAGTAAGTCAATTGCAGAGTGCCAGATACTAACCAACGCATGCTACCACATGTGACAGTTTACATACAGGATTTCTGATGGAAATGTTGACAGGCAGTTTTATAGTAGAAGTATAAGTAAGAATTGTTAATGGGAAGTCCTTGACAGGAGGATCATGGACTGACAGGTTTTCATTAATCCTGTATTAGATTGGAGATTAACAAGAAGCAGTAGAGTAAACTGGTTCTATTTCTCACAGGAGAAGGAGGCATTTCAGTTTTGGCTGAAGATGGGTGTGGATGGACTGAGTGTGTCAGGGATTGAGGAAGTTCTAACTTCGGTAAGTGTGCCTGACCCCTTTCTTGGATTTACACCCCCCACCCACCACCATGCAGTGCTGTTGACAGTTAGTGTATTTGCTGCATTGACTGTGTGGTACTCGCAAATAAACTGCAAGGTGGCATGAGGTATCCCACCACAACAACCACCTTCACAACACAGTCCCTGTCCTGCAGTGGAAGTGGGGAATCTGCTGCATGGTCTCACCAAGAAGAGAGCCCCCTTACTAACCAGAGTTGGAGGAACCTACCTCCTCCTCTGCCTGTGTTGTTTTCTCAGTCCCGCTCTCTCTCTCTTGATCTCTCTCTTTACCACCCTGGCTGAAGCCTGGCTGTCTGAGTAATGTCATCTTCATTTAAATTGCTGGCTGAGTTTTGATTTCTTGTTGAAATTGTTACAGGCTCCCCACAGAGTGATTGAGTGGCAGAACCTTACCAAGAATTTCTCTGGGAATGATGACCCAAGGTAAGGAACAGTCTTGTCACAATACCAGCTCACAGCATGCACCATTTGAGACATGTATACACACCAGCCGATCTCTTTAGTGCCTTCCATATTAATATTTAGTTATTGTCCCCCAGGATTTTCATTGCTGGTACAGCCATTTCTGAAAATGAGGAGATTCTGCAGCTGTTAAATCGATCAGATACTGACCTTTTCTTCAGTTACTATCTCCGACAAATCCTTTTGGCTTCGAAGCCTCCAGTTGCAAGGAGTGTTCAGCAAAGTGTGGAGAACTACATTGAGAGCTGCGGCAAGTCCTGGCCAAGCTGGGCGGTATGTAACCTGTGGTGCAGTGGTGCCTCCTGTGGTGCTCCGGTCCGAATGGAGTGGGCTGTTGTTTGAGTTAGCGGGTTATATTTAGGGAGGGAGCTGTTGACTGATTCATGTGTTGTGGCTAATACTGATGCTCAGTCTGTGTGCAGCTTTCAGGTTACGAAATGGGTCACATGGCATCGTCGATACAGCAACACCTTCATGGACTGGTCCACATGATGCTCTTCACGCTCCCTGGGACTCCTTTTATTTATTATGGAGATGAGATCGGCTTGGAAGACAACCAGGTACGGACACTGGTTTGTGGTGGGGGGGGGGAGGTGGAGAGGGAGGAATAGGTTGGAGACAGGTGGATGAGGAGATGGTGAGGGGCTTCGTGCTGCAGGGCCTGTACAAAGGTTACAAACTTGATAGAAATTAGGAGCAGGAGTAGGCCATTTGGCCCTTCGAGGCTGCTCTGGCATTTATAATAATCACATCTGATCATCCGAATCAATAGCCTGTTCCTGCTTTTTTCCCCCTTATCTTCTGATCCCTTTCGACCCCAAGTGCTAAATCCAACTTCACCATTTTAAAATTGTATAATGTTTTGGCTATGACTATTTCTGTGGCAGAGGATTCTACAGGCTCGCTACACTATGGATGAAGTCAGTTCTCCTCTTCTCAGTCCTAAATGGTTTACCTGGTATCTCTAGGTTGTGGTCCCTGGTTCTGGACTCCCTGGCTATTGGGATCCCCTGTCTAGTCCTGTTCAGATTTTACAGGGCTCTGAGATTCCCCCCCCCCCCTCATTCTTCTGAACAGTGCAAATATATTCCCAACCGGTTCAACCTCTTTACATAGGTCAATCCCACCATCCAGGGATAAGTCTGAGGATTAGGAACTAAAAACGTTGCAGCCCACTAATGGTTGCTGACTGTGTTCCCCACAGTCTCACTCAATCAGAACGAAGTCATCAACTTGAGGCTGTCAGGCAAGTTGCTCTCTTGAAAGTGATTTTATGGAAAGAACAGAGTGGAGGCACTGGTGGGTAAGGTCTTTGTAGTGTCCTGTGGGCAATGTCCCATGATTGATGTCTCTATGATCAGATGATTTGGGAACTTGTGTGGAAATTGAGTGACTCCCTTTCTTGTATCATGGACATTACATTGTGGATTCTGTGTTTAATTAGTTCTGACTGTTTGCCTTGTGTGTTGTCTGCAGGTACACAAGGGAAATGCCCCGTGGATGCTATGGAATAATTCAGCAAATGGAGGCTTCACGTCCAAACCGAGTTTTCGTGAAGCCCCACTGTTAAATCAAACAGTCCAGGTTAGTGTTTCAGTTACCTCACTGGTTTTATATTTACAACCTTTTTAATAAAGAACAAAATACACTCTCTACTATCATGTCTGCCTCTCTGACTGATCCTTGCTAGGATACAGCTCCCATACACACTGACTCTCATGAGTACAGGCTGTCACACACACAGACACACACACACACACACCCTGACTCTCACTGGGGTACAGGCTTTCTCCGATACACACGCTGTCACTGGGATGTGCATACACACACTCTGACTCTCACAGGGGTATGGACCGTCTCTTCCCTCTCCCTCTCCCTCTCTCTTTTGCCCTACCCCAACCCACTGGGGTATTAGGCCATGTGCTCTCCCATGCTGTAAAGTGCTCTGCGGACCTGAATGGTTGATTTAAAATGCTTTGAAGTTGTTTTCTTTGCTGTCTCTCTATAGGGTCAGAAATCCCCTCCATCTCTCCTGTCTCTGTTTAAGAAGCTGAGCTTGCTGAAAATCAAGGAGCGATCATTACAGTTTGGCGAGTTCCAGTCTGTCTACAGCAAAGGAAATGTCTATGGATACACTCGGGTCTGGGACCAAAGTGACCGGTTCCTTGTCTTGGTCAACCTCGACACCCAGTCTGCAGTGGTGTCGCTGGTGGATAGCTCCCTCCCAGCCAAAGCCTCTATTGAGCTGAGCTCAAACACTGAGAGGTCAGAGGGACAAATCAGCTTGACTGATCTTCATCTGAATGCAGGAGAGGGTCTGCTGTTGAACTTCCCTTATGTTGCATGAGATGCTCACACCCCCTCACACTGACCCCAAGTGTAGCAACAGACCTTGGGGATGGGATTAAATTCTCAATCTTTTACTCTCACATTCCATGGTTAACATGTTTTCTGGTTTAATTGTATTCCTCAGTAATTGCAGTTTCTTTCTAAAGTCCCTTGTGGAACTTATGATTAACTCCTAGCTCTTGTCACCCATAGAGCGACAGAGTCTGACCACTTGCATCTTCCTGATGTGGTCTGTGCATTTTGAAAGTAAAACCCGCACAACTTCCCAAAACCTTAAAATCGCACTGTACTGTCCTGGACTGAATTGTGATAGTTTTCATCATGCAGTACCTTCCAGGGTTGATTCTGTTTAGTAACTTTGTGCATGTGGAAACAGCAAAGTTGTTTTTTGTTGTTAATTAAATGTTCAGCATGGCATGCCTTCTGTTCACTTGTTTTTCAAAATCTGACTAACGTTTTTGAATTTTTTATATCTTTTGTTTCAATAAATCATTTTGAAAGAAGGCTCCTGATCAAAAGACCTCTTTTTTTTTATTTTTATTTTTTTTTTTTCATTATTGAGTCTGAAGGTTTCCCACTGGGCCAGTACAGAGGGAGAATCACTGTCCGAAAAGGCCAGCCCCTCAGTCAAGTACATTAACTGGCTATTTACCTTATTGCTGGTTGCAGGAGCTTGCAATGTTCAATTTGGCTGTGTATCCAACAATACAAACAAGTACCTCAGTGCCCTCCTCACTGTTTACCATCAGTTGGGACAGACAACCTGAGGTTTTTAAAGATACCACGTAAGTGCACATTGTGAGGAAGAGTTGAGTTGGTGGAGGTTTGGTGACAGAGTTTCTGACCGCTGGTGTCTCAAATGGGTTTTGCATTTCTGCTTAAATCTTTCTTTTGCGTTTGTAATCTTCAGGGTGGATAAGGGGAAACTTGTCAATGTAGTTTATTCAGATTTTCAAAAGTCATTTTAAGATGTGACCCAAGATTGTCCCACAGCATTCAGGCTGATTTGGTTGGAGATCACATTATCAGAATGGGTGAGGAATTGGCTAATGAACTGAACATTCGTAAAATGTTGCATTTTTAGATAGTTGTGACTCTTGTCTGGATATGGCAATGAGACGAAGTATTTATTTGATGGGAGGGTCCTCTTTGACCAAGTTTTAACTTTAGGTTTCATCGGTGTTAAATTCTCAATAATGAACTTGCCTCATCCATTATTAATATAGGAGTAGGCCGTTCAGCCCTTGAGCCTGTTCCACCAGTCAAGGGGATCACGGCTAGCCTGTGGCCAACTTCCATATACAGAACAACCTTTGTTATCCAAACATCAGTTATCCAAATATTGGATTATCTGAACAAGATCTCAAGGTTCTGTAAAAACATTATCAGTTATCCAAACAAAATACTCCACGCCTGTCTCGTTTGGATAAGTGAGGTTGTTCTGTACCTGGATTTGATGATTCTAACTACTTTAAGTATCTGAATAGGAAAGGTTTGGAAGGATGTGGGACTAGTTTACTTTGGGATTATGTTCAGCATGGACTAGTTGGACGGAAGGGTTTATTTCTGAGCTGTATGAGTGACTTGCAAATGTGCCTTTGCCCCTTTTTTGATGAACAAGCGATAGTCTTTCTCAGATTTCATAGAATCCCTACAGTGTGGGAACAGGCTCTTCAGCCCTAAAAGTCCACACCGACTTTCTGAAGAGTAACCCAACCAGACCTGGTCCCCTAGCCTATTATCCTACATTTACCCCTGCGTAACGCATTTAACCTTCACATCCCTGAACACTATGGGCAATTTAGCATGGCCAATTCATCTAGCTTGCATACCTTTTGGATTGTGGGAAGAAACAGGAGCACCTAGAGGAAACCCACGCAGACTCTGGGAGAATGTGCAAACTCCACACAGACAGTTGCCGGAGGCTGGAATTGAACCTGGGTACCTGGTGCTGTGAGGCAGTAGTGCTAACCACTGAGCCATATGCCACCTTATTTAAATTTAACTGCTCTTGCAAGGACTGCTGTTCATGGAAGAGAATTCTAAATCTCTCCCACCCTTTGTGTGTTGAAGTGCATCCTAATATCACTCCTGAATGGTCTAGCCTTCATTGTCAGACTATGCCAATAATTTCAAAATCCTCAACCATTGGAAATAGTTCATCTTAACATAATCCTGTCTTTTTCTGTTAATATCTTGAAGAGAGCACATTGGTTTATTTTGGAGATGGAAACATTGGATTAGTGTCCAGAGAGGAGTTTCACAAAGTTTACAGTGGGTGCTGAGTAGTTGAAGGTCTCCTTGAGTGCAGAGGAAGATTTGTACTGCAGTCACAGTACTCAGTAAGAATGGCTATTTATTATTTGCAAACAATAGATTCTCACCACTGGTAAGCAACTACCAAAAAACTATAAACCACACACATGTATGCAGTCAGAAAAACACTGGTGTGTTGGATGGAAGAGGAAAAGGTACTGAGGAAATATTTCAACTGCACTAATCCTTGGCATTCAATTAGGTGTCTGCCTTCTGTTTCTGAAGGAGTTCCTTTGCATTCTTTTGATGCTTCTAAAGGAGGCACTCAGCAATTTGTTCGCAAATTATAAAGACTGTGGCTTATTGGTTAAAAACAACAGCTGACAGCTTGGGTTAAAATATCCATTTTCTCTTTAGCTTCAGGTGAGAGGTCTGACAGCTTCTCACTGTATGGTTCATACCCACATGTTGTCAGCTACTCTGAAACCAGTCAGCTCTCTGTAGCTGGCCAAGTCTCACTTTGTACACATCTCTAGTGCCCTGCTATTGGTTTGCATTATCCCCACTGCTCACAAAACAGCACTGTAGCAATCACTTTGGATGAGTTACAGCAGCTTGCCTTTTAATAGGTAAGCAGTTCCATTCCCTGTCTTTTATAACAAAATGATTCTTTTCCCAATTCAGGCCCCAGTCACAAGTGAAGTGATGTGGTCTTTACAGACCTCCAACCTTATCAGATCAAATTGAAACTTACAGAATAAGATCAAATTGAAACTTACAGAATACCAAAAGGCCTGGATGGAGGATGTTGAGATGTTTCCACTAACAGGAGAGACAAGGACCTGAGGGCGTAGCTTTAAAGTAAAGGGAAGACCCTTTTAGAATGGAGAGGAGGAGGAACTTCTTCAGCCAGAGTGGTGAATCTATGGAATTCATTGCCACAGAATACTCTGGAGGCCAGGTTATTGAGTATACTTAAGGCAGAGAATGACAGGTTCTTAAGTATTGGGGGTTACAGGGAGAAAGGCAAATGGAGTTGAGAAACCTATCAACCACGATTGAATGGCGAAGCAGACTTGATGGGCCGAAGATAAAACCATTTCAAAAATGCATTTTGTCACAAGACATAGTACAGAAGTAACACCATATGAATTGCATTCATTTATCTCATGTTCCTCATCACCCAACCAAATAATTTTATACAATCTGGGTATTTCCTAAACCTTTAACAGAACCTGTCATTTCACTCTCTGGACAATTCCTCTGCAGTTTGAAGATCTTTGCCAGCAATGTGAATCAACTTTACAGTAAATGATCGAAATGGAAGACTTTGTCTAAACAGTCTCTTATTTTGAGTTTAAACCTTTTGCGTGAAAGCCAGTGGATTAGGATCAGTGTTTCTCTCTGTTATTGTGTCAGACCTAGACTTCAAAAGCTTGGAGAACTATTTACAGTCCCAAAGTCTCATTTTCTACTGTAGAGTATTTCTTACCATCCTGCTTTAGTTTTTTAGAGAAATCCGCTGCTGGCTTTTCTATTCCTGACTCCTCATTGTGCAAAAGCTGATACCTAGCCACAAGTCACACAATGATTGAACTGCAGAAAGAGACCATTCGGCCCCTCCTCCATACATTGACTGTTCAAATAAGCATTGTTCCCATATTCCTGCATCCCATTTCTATCCAAATAACCATCCAGTGCCATCTCAAATTGAACCTGCCTCCACCACAGTTCCAGTCGATGCACTCCATCCCTATATCCTTGTCGAGTGAAACAGTTTTTCCTCGCATTTTCTTCTTTTACAAAGTACTTTCAAGTTGTGTGCTCTCATTCTCACTTCTTTATATGGAAGCAGTACAGCTACTGTATGCAGATCTCCGATGACTCTGAAAACTTCTATCAGATCTCAGCCTATTCCCAACCTCTTTGAGGTTTCTCATCTCTGGAACCATTCTTGTAAATCTCTTCTGTAACTCACTTCAGCACTCTCTCCAATGCTTTATAACATCTTGCCTATAATTTTGAGCACACAACTGTACACAATACTCCAGATGAGATCTAACCAGTGCCTCAAATCAGTTCACATCATCTCCTTGTTCTTGTAGTCTACGTCCCTGGTTAAAAAAGCCTGAGGACATTGTATACTTTATTAACTGCTTTCCCCACCTGCCCTGCCACCTTCAATGACCTGTGCACATATACCTAGGAGAAAGTGAGGACTGCAGATGCTAGAGATCAGAGCTGAAAAATATGTTGCTGGAAAAACACAGCAGTCAGGCAGCATCAAAGGAGCAGGAGAATCGACGTTTCGGGCATGAGCCTTTCTTCAGGATTCCTGAAGAAGGGCTCATGCCCGAAACATCGATTCTCCTGCTCCTTGGATGCTGCCTGACCTGCTGTGCTTTTCCAGCAACACATTTTCAGCTGTGCACATATACCCTCAGGTCCCTCTGCTCCTGCACCCCTTTTAGAATTGTACCTCCTATTTTATATTGTCTTTCAACATTCTCCTGACCAAGGTGTATCACCTCACATTTCTCCTCATCTGTCACCCACTCCACCAACCCGTCGATGTCAATCTCTCACCAATTCACCCACTCCACCAATCTGTCAATGTCCATCTGAAGTTCCACATTGTTCTTCTCACAGTTTGCAGTTCTTCCAAGTTTCGCATAACCTGCAAACTTTGAAACTAACCCCTATACACCAAGATCCAGATCATTAATATACATCAAGTAAATCAAGGGTACCCATACTGACCCCTGGGGAATTGCACTGCAACCCTTCCTCCAGGCTAAGAAATATTAATTGACACTTACTCTCTCAGGATGTACATGTATTTGGAAAGGCAAGGACTGATTAGGGATAGTCAACATGGCTTTGTGCGTGGGAAATCATGTCTCATGAACTTGATTTGAGTTTTTTGAAGAAGTAACACTGAGGATTGATGAGGGCAGAGCAGTAGATGTGATCTATATGGACTTCAGTAAGGTGTTCGACAAAGTTCCCCATGGGAGACTGGTGAGCAAGGTTAGATCTCTTGGAATACAGGGAGAACTCACTATTTGGATACAGAATTGGCTCAAAGGTAGAAGACAGAGGGTGGTGGTGGAGGGTTGCTTTTCAGACTGGAGGCCTGAGACCAGCGGAGTGCCACAAGGATCGGTGCTGGGTCCATTACTTTTCATCATTTATGTAAATGATTTGGATGTGAATGTAAGAGGTATAGTTAGTACGTTTGCTGATGACACCAAAATTGGTGGTATAGTGGACAACGAAGAAGGTTACCTCAGATTACAATAGGATCTTGATCAGATAGACCAATGGGCTGAGAAGTGGCAGATGGAGTTTAATTTAGATAAATGTGAGGTGCTGCATTTTAGGAAAGCAAATCTTATAATCTTAATGGTAAGGTCCTAGGGAGTTGCTGAACAAAGAGACCTTGGAGTGCAGGTTCATAGCTCCTTGAAAGTGGAGTCGCAGGTAGATAGGATAGTGAAGAAGGCGTTTGGTATGCTTTCCTTTATTGGTCAGAGTATTGAGTACAGGAGTTGGGAGGTCATGTTGCAGCTGTACAGGACATTGGTTAGGCTACTGTTTGAATATTGCATGCAATTCTGGTCTCCTTCCTATCGGAAAGATGTTGTGAAACTTGAAAGGGTTCAGAAAAGATTTACAAGGATGTTGCCAGGGTTGGAGGATTTGAGCTATAGGGAGAGGCTGAACAGGCTGGGGCTGTTTTCTCTGGAGCGTCGGAGGCTGAGGGGTGACCTTATATAGGTTTACAAAATTATGAGGGGCATAGATAGGATAAATAGGCAAAGTCTTTTCCCAAGCGTGGGAGAGTCCAGAACTAGAGGGGAAAGATATAAAAGAGACCTAAGAAGCAAATTTTTCACTCAGAGGGTGATACATGTATGGAATGAGCTGCCAGAGGATGTGGTGGAGGCTGGTACAATTGCATTTAAAAGGCATCTGGATGGGTATATGAATAGGAAGGGTTTGGAGGGATATGGGCCGGGTGCTGGCAGGTGGGACTAGATTGGGTTGGGATATCTGGTTGGCATGGACGAGTTTCCATGCTGTACATCTGTGTGACTCTTTCCTATCACTCAGCCCATTTTGTATCCATGTTGCTACTGACTATTTTAAATCGATGACTTGTAACTGTTGTGGACATTATCAAATGCATTCATGTAAACCACAGCAACAGCATTACCCTCATCCAGCTTTTCTGTTGGCTCTGAAAAAGAAACTCCAGACCTACACTACATCTTCATGAAATCCTGACCTTGTAAAATACCTATTTATTGACGCTTGCATTTTCCTACATGACCTGCCTTTGGAATTTCGTGTCACTTGCGATATCAATTTGCAATTTTTAAAAACAATTCATGATACGAGGGTGTTCTTGGGTAGAACAACATTTATTGCCTATCTCTAATTGCCCAGAGGGCAGTTAAGGGGCATGGTTCTGGTGTCGCCCATAGGAGGTTTCCTTCTCTAAAATGTCATTAGTGATCTAACTGGGTTTTTCTTAACAATTGGCAAGGGATTCATGGTCATCATTAGACTCCTAATTCCAGATTTTTATTGGATTCAAATTCTACCATGGTAGGATTTGAACCCAGGTCCCAGAACATTGCCTGGATCCTTGGATTAATTACCTGGAGATATTACCAGTCGGCCATCACCTCCCCTAATATCTGAATGGTACCACCACTTGTTAAATAATCATCCATTCTTTATCTACAGATCTCTGAAGAACTATACACTTCTTCATCAAAACACCCATTTGACAATAATAACAGCTGGGAACTCCTTCAGTCTCAGCGTCAGTGTGAACTGGTTAAGAATCCTCAGTCCTTTGTTCTAACAGTCCTTTTACCAAATCAATTCCCATTCAAAAATGGAAGTCAACTAAAAAATGTAGAGTCTATATTATACTTTGCTTTTCTAAGTGCATTTTTAACGCTTCTTCAAAAACAAATTCCAGCATTTTCAACAGCTGGGGTCAGGCTCAGTGAACTGTAGTTCCCCATTCTCTCTCTCTCTCTCTCTCTCTCTCACTCCCCCCACCCACTCTCTCTCTCCCCCCCCACCCACTCTCTCTCTCTCCGATTCTCTTTCTCTTCCACTCTCCTTTTCTCCCATTCTCTTTCTCTCTCTATTCTTTCTTGAAAAGCAGTGTTACATTTGCCAACTTCAATTCTTCATTAGATTAGATTAGATTAGATTACTTACAGTGTGGAAACAGGCCCTTCGGCCCAACAAGTCCACACCGCCCCGCCGAAGCGCAACCCACCCATACCCCTACATCTACCCCTTACCTAACACTACGGGCAATTTAGCATGGCCAATTCACCTGACCTGCACATCTTTGGACTGTGGGAGGAAACCGGAGCACCCGGAGGAAACCCAAGCAGACACGGGGAGAATGTGCAAACTCCACACAGTTGCCTGAGGCGGGAATTGAACCCAGGTCCCTGGCGCTGTGAGGCAGCAGTGCTAACCACTGATGGGACTATTCATTTAATATATCACCATCACTGCAGCCATGTCTTTTTCAAGCCCAAGCATAGGCCATTTGGTCCTATGGATTCATCAGATTTTGCCCCCTCAGTTTCTCCATTTCTTTTCCTGTTAATATTGATTTTTCCTCCCTCTTTTTAACTCCTCGGTTAGTGTTTATTTCTGAAATGGACCGTATGTCTTTTGCTGTGAAGACAGACAAATATATTTCTTCCATACGTCAGCCATGTACTCATTCCCCACAATAATTTATCCTGTCTCAGCTCCAAGGGACCAATGTTTATTTTTAGCTACTCTCTTTTACATTCTTTTAAAAGTTCTTACAATCTATCCTTCTATCTGTGGCTAGTTCACCCTTACTTTGCCCCTTTTTTATTACTTTTTTTGCTGTCCCTTTGCTGGGTTCTGAAACACTCACATTTCTCAGACTTGTTTAATTTTACAATATTATGAGCCTCTTCTTTAAACGAACATAATCCTTACCTTGAATGAGAAGCCCCAAATCTTGAAGTATCCTTAATTTCCTGAGTGAGCCATGGATGGGTCTTTCTGACTGAATTTTTGTTACTCAATTGAACATGTTCACTTTTATTGAACATTTTGAATTATTTCTTTAAATATTTTCCTTGTTCATTTACAGCCAACCTAAGTCAGTTCTCCTTTTATACCAATGTAATTAGCTTTAAAATTCTTGTTTGTTTAGAGTTTGTCACTTTCAAACTTAATATGGAAATCAATGATGTTGTGATCACTATTGCCAGTGGATCTTTTACAGCAGCATTCCTAAATAATTCTTCTTTGTTACACAATACTAAATCTAAGATAGCTTTATCCCTCGTCAATTCCACAATGGGTTGCTCCAAGAAATTGTCACACAGTATTCTAGAATTCCATCTTGTCTACTTTTGCTTGCCCCAGCCTCCATGAAGATTAAACTCCACTACAATTTTCACATTGCTTTTGTTCACAAGCCTCAGTAACTTATTGTTTACAGCTCTGTCCAATATTTTAACTGGTCGGTGGTCTATGAACTAGTTGCACCAGTGTTTTCTAACTCTTGATCTTCTTACTTCCACATGGATTGATCCTCTGGGGGTGGCACGGTTGCTTAGTGATTAGCACAGCTGCCCCTGAATGCCAGTGACCCAGTTTGATTCCAGCTTTGGGTCACTATCTCTGTGGAGTTTGCATGTTCTCCCTTCAGTCCAAAGATGTGCAGGCCAAGCGAAATGGCCATGCTAAATTGCCCATGGTATTCGGTGCATTAGTCAGAGGGAAATGGGTCTGTGTGTGTTACTCTTCGGAGGGTTGGTGTGGACTTGTTGGGCGAAATGGCCTGTTTCCACACTGTATGGAATCGAATCCACTGAGAAAGGCTCACTTGACCCAACACATTAACTCTGATTTCTCTCCACAGATGCTACCAGACATATTGAGTTTTCCCAGCAATTTCGGCTCTACTTCTGATAGGTCCTTTTTCATTAATGTCTTTATGTTATTTTTTACAATCAGAGCTACTCTTCCTTTGCCATTCTTTCTTTCTTTCCAAAATATGGATTTACCTCAAATTTTTATTTCCTACACTGAATCACATTGTAACCACAACTCTGGAATCATGTCAGAACAGATATGTTAAAGTTTATTGAAAAATATCTGTGTGCCACTTGCTTAGCTATCATATTGCAGAAGCATTGAGATAAAAATAATACTTAACTTAGTTTTTACCTTTTTTTCCATGATAATCTTATTTGCTGATTGTCAATTTTTGTTCAACTCTTTGTCCTTTCATCCTGCTTGGTTAGCATTGATGTAGTCTTCTGACCTTTCTGATTGGATTTTTAAATCACTCCTCCCCCCACCCTCCCCATAACTACTAACTGGATCACTTGTAGTACCTGCAGGCTAATCTTTTGCGATTCATATCCAGAGATGTTTTCTGGACAAATAGGGTAGCCACTAGAACTTTAAACCTGTGAGTCAGGGGCAAGGGAAAGGGAAAGCAACAGGAAGTATGGTTATAAAGGAGGTGAGCAGCAGGTTAGCATGTATGAAGGAGGGTTTAAGTTCAAGGCAGACTATGAAAGAAGCAAAAATGAAGGCTAACTCAGGAGATATCAGAGATGTTGTAAATCATGAGGGTAAGCAAGCTAGCATAAGGGTACTTTACCTGAATGCTCATAGCATTCGTAATAAGGTCGATGAGTTAACGGCACAAATCATTGCGAATGAATATGATTTGGTAGCCATCACAGAGACATGGTTACGGAATGGTCATGACTGGGATTTAAGTATCCAGGGATACCGGACTATTTGGAAGGACGGACAGGAATGCAAGAGAGGTGATGTAGCTCTGATATTCAAGGACGACATCAGGGCAGTGCTGAGAGATGATATAGGTTCTGTGGAGCATGACGTCAAATCCATTTGGGTGGAAATGAGGAATTCCAAGGAGAAAATATCACTGATAGGTGTAGTTTATAAGCCACCAAATAATGACATTACATTGGGGTGGGCAATAAACAAGGAAATAACTAATGCCTAAAAAAATGCTATGGCTATTATCATGGGGGATTTTAATCTGCAGGTAGATTGGTCGAACCAACTTGATCAGGGTAGCCTTGAGCAGGAGTTCGTTGAGTACATGGGTGACAGTTTTCTTGAACGGAAGAGGAAGCAAGCTATCCTAGATTTGGTCCTGTGTAATGAGACAGGAATAATTAATGACCTCATGGCCAGGGATCTTCTTGGAAGGAATGACCACAGAATGGTTGAATTTAGATTACAGATAGATATTGTGAAGATAGAATCCAATAGCATTGTCCTGTGCTTGAATAAGAGGGCCTATGATAGAATGAGGGAGGACCTGGCTAAACTGGAAACAGAGACTTTATAGTGCTACAGTTGACAAGCAGTAGAGGACCTTCAAAGAAATTTTTCGAGGTGCTCAGTCAAAGTATACTCTGGTGAGAGGGAAGGACTGTAAGAGGAGGGATAATCTGCCAGGGGTGTCTAAGGAAATAGGGGAGGCTACCAAAGTGAAAGAGAAGGCAAACAAAGTGGCCAAAAAACAGAAGATTGGGAAACTTTAAAGGTCAACAGAAAACCACAAAAAGGGCTATAAAGAAAAGTAAGAGAGTATGAGAGAAAAACTAGCACAGAATTCAAAGACAGACAGCAAAAGTTTCTATCAATATATAAAATGAAGGGTGACTAAAGTAAATGTTGGTACTTTAGAGGGTGAGAAGGGGCAGTCAGTTTTGGGATATGATGAAATGGCTGAGGCATTGATCAGGTACTTTGCATTGGTCTTCACTGTGGAGGATACTAATAACATGCCAGTAGGTGACGAAGAGATGAAGGTCGGTGAGGACTTGGAAACAATTATTATTACAGAAGAGCTAGTGTTGGGCAAACTAATGGAGCTAAGGATAGACAAGTCTCCTGGTCCTGATGGAATACATCCCAGGGTACCAAAAACAAAATGGTGGGAGAAATAGCAGGTGGACTAGTGATAATTTTCCAAAGTTCACTGAACTCTGGGGCAGTCCCAGCAGATTGGAAAATAGCAAATGTGACGCCACTGTTTAAAAAGGTGACAAAAGATGGGGAATTATAGACCAGTGAGCTTAACTTCTGTAGTGAGGAAGATACTTGAGTCTATTGTCAAGGAAGAGAAAGCAAAAGAAATTGTCCCATTTGTGAGAAGATTTGTAGCTCGGGTGCTCGTTGTTGTGGTTCTGTTTGCCGAGCTGGGAATTTGTGTTGCAGACGTTTCATCCCCTGTCTAGGTGACATCCTCAGTGCTTGGGAGCCTCCTGTGAAGTGCTTCTGTGATCCTTCCTCCGGCATTTATAGTGGTTTGTCTCTGCCGCTTCCGGTTGTCAGTTCCAGCTGTCCGCTGCAGTGGCTGGTATATTGGGTCCAGGTCGATGTGTTTGTTGATAGAGTCTGTGGATGAGTGCCATGCCTCTAGGAATTCCCTGGCTGTTCTCTGTTTGGCTTGTCCTATAATACTATCAACAAAGACTGCATACTCAAACTCCTGGACCTGTGCCTCACAACACACTTCACATTCAACAGCCAAATATATGAACAAATTAACGGCACACCCATGGGCTCACCCATCTCTGGACTCATAGCAGAAGCTGTAATGCAAAGATTAGAACAAACAGTCTTACCGCAAATTCAACCCAAACTCTGGGTCAGATACGTGGATAACACCTTTGTAATCATTAAAAACACAGAAATAGAAAACACACTGGATCATCAATGCCACACTCACAGGAATCCGATTCACTAGAGAGGAAGAAAAGGACAACTAACACCCATTCCTAGATGTGATGGTACAGAGAACACCAAACAGAGAATTCACCACAAAGGTATAGAGGAAAGCCACACTCACAGACCAAGTCCTGAACTACGAAAGCAACCACCCCAACTCACACAAACGAAATTGCAATGAGACACTATTCAAAAGGGCCACAACACAAGGCAGCACACCAGAACTGCAAAAAGAGGAAGAAGAACACCTCTACAATGTATTCGCCAAAAACGGATACCCGCACAATTTCATCAGCAGATGCCTCAGGGAAAGACAACGGAATGAGGACATGCCACAACCCAAAGGATTAGCCACACTACCATACATCAAGAGCATTTCCGGACTTACAGCCAGACTACTGCGACCACTAGGACTCATAACAGCACACAAACCAACAGCCACTCTCAGACAACAACTCACCAGAACGAAGGACCTGATACCCCAACATGAGCAAAACTAATATAGTGTACAAAATCCCATGCAAGGACTGCACAAAACACTACATAGGACAAACAGGAAGACAACTAATGATCTGTATCCATGAACACCAACTAGCCACGAAACGACACGACCAGTTATCCTTAGTAGCCACACACGCAGATGACAGGTAACATGAGTTCGACTGGGACAACACTACTATTATAGGACAAGCCAAACAGAGAACAGCCAGGGAATTCCTAGAGGCATGGCACTCATCCACAGACTCTATCAACAAACACCTGGACCCAATATATCGGCCACTGCAGCAGACAGCTGGAACTGACAACCGGAAGCAGCAGGTACAAACCACTATAAATGGTTTGTACAAATGGTTTGTACTAGAAAACAACACACAAGCGCTTCACAGGAGGCTCCCAAGCACTGAGGATGTCACCTAGACAGGGGACGAAACGTTTGCAACACAAATTCCCAGCTCGGCGAACAGAACCACAACAAATTGTCCCATTGTACAGACGCAGCATGGGTTCATGAAGGGCAGGTCATGCTTCACAAATCTTTTGGAATTCTATGAAGACATTTCAAGGAAGGTGGACAATGGGGACCCAGTGGATGTGTACATAGATTTCCAAAAGGCCTTGACAAGGTGCTGCGCATGAAGCTGCTGCATAAGATAAGGATGCATGGTATTATGGATTAATTATGAGCATCGATTTAGAGGATTGGTTGACTAACAGGAAGCAAAGAGTGGGGATAAATGAGTGCTATTCTGGTTGGCAATCAGTAATTAGTGGTGTGCCTCAGGGATCAGTGTTGGG
Organism: Chiloscyllium punctatum; assembly: GCF_047496795.1. Lineage (NCBI taxonomy): Eukaryota > Metazoa > Chordata > Chondrichthyes > Orectolobiformes > Hemiscylliidae > Chiloscyllium > Chiloscyllium punctatum. Next base: position 79,491,168 of record NC_092769.1, on the reverse strand, counting down.
ACCACAATTATTTACAACTTATATAAATGATTTGAAGTTGGGGAGCATGTATGCAGTGTCAAAATTTGCCGATGACACTAAGATGAAAGATCAAAACGTGCAGAGGAATCTCTTCTGGGGTAGAAGTGACCTGCACAAGAAGGACGGATTGCACCTAAATGGGAAGGGGACTAATATACTGGCAGGGAAATTTGCTAGAACTGCTTGGGAGGATTTAAACTAGTAAGGTGGGGGGGTGGGACCCAGGGAGATAGTGAGGAAAGAGATCGATCTGAGACGGGTACAGCTGAGAACAGAAGTGAGTCAAACAGTCAGGGCATGCAGGGACAAGGTAGGACTAATACATTAAACTGCATTTATTTCAATGCAAGGGGCCTAACAGGGAAGGCAGATGAACTCAGGGCATGGTTAGGAACATGGGACTGGGATATCATAGCAATTACAGAAACGTGGCTCAGGGATGGGCAGGATTGGCAGCTTAATGTTCCAGGATATAAATGCTACAGGAAGGACAGAAAGAGAGGCAAGAGAGGAGGGGGAGTGGTATTTTTGATAAGGGATAGCATTACAGCTGTGCTGAAGGAGGATATTCCCGGAAATACATCCAGGGAAGTTATTGGGTGGAACTGAGAAATAAGAAAGGAATGATCACCTTATTGGGATTGTATTATAGACCCCCCCAATAGTCAGAGGGAAAATGAGAAACAAACTTGTAAGGAGATCTCAGCTATCTGGAAGAATAATAGGGTGGTTGTGATTGGAGATTTTAACTTTCCAGACATCGACTGGGACTGCCATAGTGTTAAAGGTTTAGATGGAGAGGAATTTCCTAAGTGTGTACAAGACAATTTTCTGATTCAATATGTGATGTACCTACTAGAGAAGGTGCAAAACTTGACCTACTCTTGGGAAACAAGGCAGGGCAGGTGACTGAGGTGTCAGTGGGGGGAGCACTTTGGGGCCAGCGACCATAATTCTATTTGTTTTAAAATAGTGATGGAAAAGGATAGACCAGATCTAAAAGTTGAAGTTCTAAATTGGAGAAAGGCCAATTTTGACAGTATAAGGCAAGAACTTTCGAAAGCCGATTGGAGGCAGATGTTCGCAGGTAAAGGGATGGCAGGATAATGGGAAGCCTTCAGAAATGAGATAACAAGAATCCAGAGAAAGTATATTCCTGTCAGGGTGAAAGGGAAGGCTGGTAGATATAGGGAATGCTGGATGACTAAAGAAATTGAGGGTTTGGTTAAGAAAAAGAAGGAAGCGTATGTCAGGTATAGACAGGAGAGATCGAGTCAATCCTTAGAAGAGTACAAAGAAAGTAGGAGTATACTTAAGAGGGAAATTAGGAGGGCAAAATGGGGACATTAGATAGCTTTGGCAAATAGAATTAAGGAGAATCCAAAGGGTTTTTACAAATATATTAAGGACAAAAGGGTAACTAGGGAGAGAATAGGGCCCCTCAAAGATCAGCAAGGCGGCCTTTGTGTGGAGCCACAGAAAATGGGGGAGATACTAAATGAGTATTTTGCATCAGTATTTACTGTGGAAAAGGATATGGAAGATATAGACTGTAGGGAAATAGATGGTGACATCTTGCAAAATGTCCAGATTACAGAGGAGGAAGTGCTGGATGTCTTGAAACGGTTAAAGGTAGATAAATCCCCAGGACCTGATCAGGTGTACCCAAGAACTCTGTGGGAAGATAGAGAAGTGATTGCAGGGCCTCTTGCTGAGATATTTGTATCATCGATAGTCACAGGTGAGGTGCCGGCAGACTGGAGGTTGGCAAACGTGGTGCCACTGTTTAAGAAGGGCGGTAAAGACAAGCCAGTGAACTATAGACCGGTGAGCCTGACCTCGGTGGTGGGCAAGTTGTTGGAGGGAATCCTGAGGGACAGGATGTACATGTATTTGGAAAGGCAAGGACTGATTAGGGATAGTCAACATGGCTTTGTGCGTGGGAAATCATGTCTCACAAACTTGATTGAGTTTTTTCAAGAAGTCACAAAGATTGATGAGGGCAGAGCAGTAGAGGTGATCTATATGGACTTCAGTAAGGCGTTCGGCAAGGTTCCCCATGGGAGACTGATTAGCAAGGTTAGATCTCATGGAATACAGGGAGAACTAGCCATTTGGATACAGAACTGGCTCAAAGGTAGAAGACAGAGGGTGGTGGAGGAGGGTTGTTTTTCAGACTGGAGGCTTGTGACCAGTGGAGTGCCACAAGGATCGGTGCTGGGCATTCTACTTTTTGTCATTTACATAAATGATTTGGATGCGAGCATAAGAGGTACAGTTAGTAAGTTTGCAGATGACACCAAAATTGGAGGTGTAATGGACAGCAAAGAGGGTTACCTCAGATTACAACAGGATCTGGACCAGATGGGCCAATGGGCTGAGAAGTGGCAGATGGAGTTTAATTCAGATAAATGCGAGGTGTTGCATTTTGGGAAAGCAAATCTTAGCAGGACTTATACAGTTAATGGTAAGGTCCTAGGGAGTGTTGCTGAACAAAGAGACCTTGATGTGCAGGTTCATAGCTCCTTGAAAGTGGAGTCGCAGGTAGATAGATAGTGAAGAAGGCGTTTCATATGCTTTCCTTTATTGGTCAGAGTATTGAATACAGGAGTTGGGAGGTCATGTTGCGGCTGTACAGGACGTTGGTTCGGCCACTGTTGTAATATTGCATGTAATTCTGGTCTCCTTCCTAGCAGAAAGATGTTGTGAAATTCGAAAGGGTTCAGAATAGATTTACAAGGATGTTGCCAGGGTTAGAGGATCTGAGCTACAGGGAGAGGCTGAACAGGCTGGGGCTGTTTTCCCTGGAACTTCGGAGGCTGAGGGGTGACCTTATAGTGGTTTACAAAATTATGAGGGGCATGGATAGGGTAAATAGGCAAAGTCCTCTCCCTGGGGTTGGGGAATCCAGAAGTAGAGGGCATAGGTTTAGGGTGAGAGGGGAAAGATATAAAAGAGACCTAAGGGGCAACTTTTTCACGCAGTGGGTGATACGTGTATGGAATGAGCTGCCAGAGGATGTGGTGGAGGCTGGTACAATTGTAACATTTAAGAGGCATTTGAATGGGTATATGAATAGGAAGGATTTTGGAGGGATATGGGCCGGGTGCTGGCAGGTGGGACTAGATGGGGTTGGGATATCTGGTCGGCATGGACAGGTTGGACCGAAGGGTCAGTTTCCATGTTGTACATCTCTATGACTGTGAAACTTTGCAGAGGAACATATACATTGAGTGAGTAGGCAAAGATCTGGCAGATTGAATACAATATTAATAAATGTGGTTATGTGTTTTGGTAGGCGTAACAGAAAAATAGATTATTACATGAATAATAAAAGGTTGCAGCATGCTGATTTGCAGAGGGACCTGGGTGTCTTTGTGCATGAACCGCAGAGGTTGGTCTGCAGATACAACAGGTAATTCAGAAGGCAAATGGAATTTTTCCAGCAACACATTTTCAGCTCTGATCTCCAGCATCTGCAGTCCTCACTTTCCCCCAAGAGAGCATGGCCTCAAGATTAGAGGTTTAGAACTGAACTAAGAAGGAACGTCTTCACACAATGGATTGCTAATCTGTGGAATTCCTTGTTCAGGGAAGTAGTTGACACTACTTCAGTTAGTGCTTTTAAAGCTAAGGTAGATACTTTTTTTCAAAAATAAAGGAATTAAGGGATTGAGTGAAAACACGGGTTAAGTGGAGCTGAGTCCATGGGAGGATTATCCATGATTTTATTGAATGGCAGAGCAGGCTCGAAGGGCCGGACGGCCTACTCCTGCTCCTGGTTCTTATATTCTCTTAGCATGTACATTCTGCGCCTGTGTGCTTCCCTCCGCTTCACCTGATCAAGGAGCAGCGCTCTGAAACCTTGTGATTTCATACAATCCCTGGTGTTGTGTGATTTCTGACATTGTCCATCCGAGTGGTTGAGGTGAATTGTATTTGGTTGTGGTTTGGGGGCACAGTGTCCTTGTATATATTTCAACCAGGGAACCAAGGATTACAGGGGCAAAGGGCAGGAAAGTGAACCTGAGCAATACCAGATCAGGCATAATCCCATAAAGAACAGGGTCAAGCAGCTAAATCCAATTGTACATAACAAACCATGATGAGGCGCTATACAAATGCAACCTACAATCGGCTGTTCACTTCCGGGTACCGCCCTCGGGTCATATTCCCGCGAAGGCCACGTGGGTCTGACAGGTCCGCCCATAGAGTGCATATTGTTTCCGGTTGTGTCACGTGCCTCGGGCCTGTTTCCGGTTACATCACATGCTCGGGCCTGTTTCCGGTTATATCACGTGCTCTGGCCTGGTTCCGGTTATATCACGTGCTCGGGTCTGTTTCCGGTTATATCACGTGCTCGAGTCTGTTTCCGGTTATATCACGTGCTCTGGCCTGTTTCCGGTGCTCGGGTCTGTTTCCGGTTATATCACGTGCTCTGGTCTGTTTCCGGTTATATCACGTGCTCGGGTCTGTTTCCGGTTATATCACGTGCTCTGGCCTGTTTCCGGTGCTCGGGTCTGTTTCCGGTTATATCACGTGCTCGGGCCTGTTTCCGGTGCTCGGGCCTGTTTCCGGTTATATCACGTGCTCGGGCCTGTTTCCGGTTATATCACGTGCTCGGGTCTGTTTCCGGTTATATCACGTGCTCGGGCCTGTTTCCGGTTACCTTGCTGACTCTCTCCACTCGCCATGTCCGCTCTCCTCCGGGGCCTGATGGGCCGTGCCGCCCCGCTCCGCCCGCCCTTCACCATTGCCCGGGCCCGGCTCAACAGCAAGGCGTCCGACAGCGAGATCGGGCCCGCGGTGAGTCCACCCGAGAGGCCGCGGACCCTCCGACAGCGCGACACTCCCTCAGTCCCGGCCCCCGGAGTCCCGGGGGGGGGATGGTCCCTCCCAGAGTCCCGGGGGGGGTCGGTCCCTCCCAGAGTCCCGGGGGGGGTCGGTCCCTCCCAGAGTCCCGGGGGGGGGGGTCCCGGGGGGGGTCGGTCCCCCGAGTCCCGGGGGGGGTCGGTCCCTCCCAGAGTCCCGGGGGGGTTCGGTCCCCAGAGTCCCGGGGGTGGGGGATGGTCCCTCCCAGAGTCCCGGGGGGGGGTCGGTCCCTCCCAGAGTCCCGGGGGGGGTCGGTCCCTCCCAGAGTCCCGGGGGGGTTTGGTCCCCAGAGTCCCGGGGGTGGGGGATGGTCCCTCCCAGAGTCCCGGGGTGGGTCGGTCCCTCCCAGAGTCCCGGGGGGGGTCGGTCCCTCCCAGAGTCCCGGGGGGGGTCGGTCCCTCCCAGAGTCCCGGGGGGGGTCGGTCCCTCCCAGAGTCCCGGGGGTGGGGGATGGTCCCTCCCAGAGTCCCGGGGGTGGGGGATGGTCCCTCCCAGAGTCCCGGGGGGGGTCGGTCCCTCCCAGAGTCCCGGGGGGGTTCGGTCCCCAGAGTCCCGGGGGTGGGGGATGGTCCCTCCCAGAGTCCCGGGGGGGGTCGGTCCCTCCCAGAGTCCCGGGGGGGGTCGGTCCCTCCCAGAGTCCCGGGGGGGGGGGGGTTCGGTCCCCCGCGTCCCGGGGTGGGGGGTTTGGGTGATTTGGGGTAATTGCTGACCATTGCTTTCTCCCTCTCCTTCCCTCAGGCGACCCTATTCGCTATCACCCTGTTTTCGGCTGTGATTCTGATTCCGGGGAGCTGGTTTCTATCTCATGTCAATGACTACAAGAAACGGGAATGAGGGTGATCCACAGCCTGACTGTGGTATATGAGGAACCATAACCCTCTCTTCAACACTCCAACCATTCTGTGAGCCTGGCCCTTGGCCACCGACATTCCTTTGGCTGTCTCCTTCAAGATTTATTTCTTAATGCGACTTGTGAAAATTTGTTGTCTTGGAGTGGTCTCTGTTACAATAAAGTTTATTTAAAATGACTGCAGAGGGTCTGTAACTTGCTGTTTTGGGGAGTGCATTTTGTCTGATTGTGTGTATGTGTGAAGCTGACACATTGGTTTCTTAGCAGCAGTGTTTGGAGAGAGTGATGATATGGAGCAGCTCTTTGTGAAAAGGCAGTGACTGGTCATGGACTCCCTCAGCCTCCTTGTTCTGCTCAGATGTCTGTGGCTTCGGCCATCACTTAACATCAACACAGACCAGCTCTCCACAGTCAATGTTTTAGGCAGGAAGGATGGCTATTTCATTGTTCTGTGAGTGGGTCTACAAACCAGAAGAGTTTGACAGTGTTGTCAAGGAAGATGTTAATTTATTTGTTGACAGCAGAGAGTTGTTAGGCCAGAGCGTATCCATCTTACTTTGCAGAGCTCAGTGTCATTGAATCACGTGTAGGGAGTTATTGTCCAAAACACTGGAAATGAGCAGCACTGGGCCAGAGGCACATAGTGTTTGTCTGCTTCCCTGGTTGTATAACTTGTAACAAATTTCCTTCAGTCAAATTTTATAAAGTGATCTCCCCATTCTAGGTTTGAATATTCTATGGGACACTGAAATCGAAAGGGTTGAGGTACAGGAAACGAGGGTGGTTTTTCCATCAGTGTGTCTCACTGAATTAAAATATTTGACAAAAAAGCATTCAGTAGGACATGAGCTAATTGCTGTGATCAGGAACACCGCCTGAAAGAAACAACGAGGAACAGTACAGCACAGGAACTAGCCCGAAACGTCAATTCTCCTGTTCCTTGGATGCTGCCTGACCTGCGTTTTTCCAGCAACACAATTTTCAGCTCTGGTCCATCAAGGCTATGCTGATGTATGACACATTTCTAAACTAAAGATCACTTGCCTCTATGCAGTCCCTGTCCTTCTATTCCCTGTTTTTAAATAGATGTGAGGTGCTACGTTTTAGTAAGGCCAATCAGGTTTTAAACACTTAATGGTCAGGTCCTAGGGAGTGTTGCTGAACAAAGAGACCTTGGTGTGCAAATTCATAGCTCCTTGAAGGTGGAGTTGCAGGGAGATATGGTGGTGAAGAAGGCATTTGGTATGCTTTCCTTTGTTGGTCAGTACATTTGAGTATTGGGGTTGAGAGGTCATATTGCAGCTGTACAGACATTGAGGTGGGTGGTTAGACCACTTTTCAATTCTTGTCTCCCTGCTATCGGAAAGATGTTGTTAAACTTCAAATGGTGCAAAAACAATTACAAGGATGTTGTCAGGGTTGGAGGGTTTGAGCTATGGGGAGAGGCTGAACAGGCTGGGGCTGTTTTCCTTGGAGTGTCGGAGGCTGAGGGGTGACCCTATAGAAGTTTACAAAATTATGAGGGGCATGGATAGGATAAATAGACAAGGTCTTTTCCCGGCATTGGAGAGTCAAGAACTAGAGGGGCATATGCTTAAAGTGAGAGGGGAAAAATATAAAAGGGGCCTAATGAGCAACTTTTCCACACACAGGGGGTACATGTGTGGAACGAGCTGCCAGAGGAAGTAGGGGAGACTAGTACAATTACAGCATTTAAAGGGAATCCGGATGAATATGGAGAGTTTAGAGGGAGATGGACTAAGTGCTGGCAAATAAGACTAGATTGGTTTAGGGTATCTGGTCAGCATGAATGATTGGACTGAAGGGTCTGTTTCCATGCTGTATGGCTGTATCTATGTACATGCGTCCTCCTGCTCCCTCTTCTCCAAGCTTCACCTTGTTTCATTAATTGTAACTGGTGATTTGTAACCAGTTGTTGGTGCACTGAGTGGGTCCCAAAATAAAGTTGCGATGTTTCACCAAACTGCAGACAGTCTCTGTTACAGCTTCTGACCGTACAGTGACCTAGGTTCCAGTGTGTTACCTTTTGTTGCTCAGGCAACTCTCAGCAATGGATCTCAACCTTGTTGTCCAGCATGAGAAAAATGTAGCTGATGAGCAAAGACCAAATTGGCTGGGGCTGGTTTCCTTGGAGCAGAGATCTGTTGGGAGATTCAATTGAGAGGGGTCTGGATAGAGAAATTGGGAAGGACCTGTCTCCCTTAATAGAGAGATCACTGACTTGTGGGGTGGAGCTGGGGGCATAGATTTAAAGTAATTGGTATAAGGTTTAGAGGGGAGATGAAGATGTGAGGGGTCTGGAGCATGTGGCCTGAATGGAGGATAGAGGTAGAAACCTTCAGCTCCCTGAAAACTATCTGAATACGGGCTTTGGGCCTGCTGTTAACTGCATGGCGAGTGGGATCAGGTTGTGCAGCTCATGTAGCAACACAGACATGATTGACCAGGTGGCCTTGTTCTGTGCTGTAAACATTTCTTGTTTTATGGTAACAATGTAAGAGTGAGTTAAATAGTTTGTAAAGGAGCATTGTGATGGACAATAGGTGCAGGAGAAGGCCATTCTGCCCTTCGAGCCAGCATCACCATTCATTCTGATCATGGCTGAACATCCACAATCAGTATCCTGCTCCTGCCTTATCCCCATAACACTTGATTCCACTATCCTTCAGAGCTCTATCCAACTCTTTCTTGAAAGTATCCAGAGACTTGGCCTCCACAGCCTTCTAGGGCTGGATATTTTAAAAAAAATAAAAGCATTGTCGAAGGCTGACAAAGTTTGGTGAAACCTGAAATGATATCCATGGATAAGAGGTGCAGGAAGCCATTCATCTAGTGATACAAGCAAGATTGTAGCTGGTCTTAACATACTCACCTTTAATAGAAATCTCTTCAGCTCAGATTAAAAATAAACAATTGATCACAGTTTCAATATTCAAAATGGTATTTGTTTAAACAATGCTGAAAACGCTTATTGTCAGGAGATGTGCACATATTAATCTTAGAACACAGTACTGTTCAAAACAGGAGGGAATGGGTGAAGTGAATTTTTGAGATGATAATGAGAATTATTTAATTTGGGCCTAAGGGGAAGAGCTCCCTGCTATCATGTGGATGTTGTCAATGCAGATTGATGTCTGATCACCACCAGAACAGCTCACTGACCCAGTCTCAGTTACAGCCAGTGGAGAGTTCCTATACTGCAGCACTATCACTTTACAGATTGGCATACCAGAGAGACCTGGTTGTAAGGTTTACCAACAGCCTCAGTCCTGAGATTCCTCAGGGGGAATGGAGGAAATGGCTAGGCCTGGAATGGGCAGCTGGCCACTGTCAACAGGAACAATCAGTAAGAAGCAGGAACTTAATAGAAGGAACAAAATGGGACAGGGTCACTATGACTTGGATGGTGGGGAGTGGAATGGGAAGGGACAGTCAGTGGTTTGGGGGGTGAAGGGAGGAAGGGGATGAGAAAGGGGCAATGACTGGGTGTAGAGGGGTGGGATTCCTAATCCTCATGGCAGTGATGGAGGAAGGTGAAAGAGAGGAGGCAGTGAGTTAGGATGGAGAGAAAACAGGCAGGAGCTGCAATGGGGATCAGTGACTGGGAGGGGAATAGGGGTCCCAGTGAGTGGGAGATGTGGAGGGATGTGTGAGATGGGCATGGAGGGGGTACCCATAGTGACCAGGGGAAGGGAGAGGTGAGATGGAAGGCGATAGTGACTGGAGGGAGTGGAGATAGTGACCAGGGGTGTGGGGTGGTCCATGGAGACAGTGACTGGGGCATTGGGGGGGATCAGGGGGGTGATAGTAACATGGGGTGGGGGTGTGGGGGGACGGAGGGGGATAGGGATTGTGGGTGTGGGGGGAACGGAGGGGGTTAGTGACCAGGAGTGTGGGGAGGCTCGGATGGGGATAGAGACTGGAGGTGTGAGGGTCGGTGGGGGATAATGACTGGAGGTGTGGGGTGGAACAGAGAGGGGTATTCAGCAGGGGTGTGGGGGGGAGTCAGGGGGGATAGTGACTGTGGGTGTGGGGAGAATAGAGGGAGACAGTGACTGTGGGTGTGGAGGGGTCAGAGGGGGATAGTGACTGGGAGTGTGGTGGGGTCAGAGGGGGATAGTGACTGGGTGTGTGGTGGGGTCAGAGGGGGATAGTGACTGGGAGTGTGGAGGGGTCAGAGGGGGATAGTGACTGGGAGTGTGGAGGGGTCAGAGGGGGATAGTGACTGCGGGTGTGGAGGGGTCAGAGGGGGATAGTGACTGGGAGTGTGGAGGGGTCAGAGGGGGATAGTGACTGGGAGTGTGGAGGGGTCAGAGGGGGATAGTGACTGGGAGTGTGGAGGGGTCAGAGGGGGATAGTGACTGGGAGTGTGGAGGGGTCAGAGGGGGATAGTGACTGGGAGTGTGGAGGGGTCAGAGGGGGATAGTGACTGGGAGTGTGGAGGGGTCAGAGGGGGATAGTGACTGGGAGTGTGGAGGGGTCAGAGGGGGATAGTGACTGGGTGTGTGGTGGGGTCAGAGGGGGATAGTGACTGGGAGTGTGGAGGGGTCAGAGGGGGATAGTGACTGGGAGTGTGGAGGGGTCAGAGGGGGATAGTGACTGGGAGTGTGGTGGGGTCAGAGGGGGATAGTGACTGGGAGTGTGGAGGGGTCAGAGGGGGATAGTGACTGGGAGTGTGGAGGGGTCAGAAGGGGATAGTGACTGGGAGTGTGGAGGGGTCAGAGGGGGATAGTGACTGGGAGTGTGGAGGGGTCAGAGGGGGATAGTGACTGCGGGTGTGGAGGGGTCAGAGGGGGATAGTGACTGGGAGTGTGGTGGGGTCAGAGGGGGATAGTGACTGGGAGTGTGGAGGGTCAGAGGGGGATAGTGACTGGGAGTGTGGAGGGGTCAGAGGGGGATAGTGACTGCGGGTGTGGAGGGGTCAGAGGGGGATAGTGACTGCGGGTGTGGTGGGGTCAGAGGGGGATAATGACTGCGGGTGTGGAGGGGTCAGAGGGGGATAGTGACTGGGAGTGTGGTGGAGTCAGAGGGGGATAGTGACTGCGAGTGTGGAGGGGTCAGAGGGGGATAGTGACTGGGAGTGTGGAGAGGTCAGAGGGGGATAGTGACTGGGAGTGTGGAGGGGTCAGACGGGGATAGTGACTGGGAGTGTGGTGGGGTCAGAGGGGGACAGTGACTGGGAGTGTGGAGGGGTCAGAGGGGGATAGTGACTGGGAGTGTGGAGGGGTCAGAGGGGGATAGTGACTGGGAGTGTGGAGGGGTCAGAGGGGGATAGTGACTGGGAGTGTGGAGGGGTCAGAGGGGGATAGTGACTGGGAGTGTGGAGGGGTCAGAGGGGGATAGTGACTGGGAGTGTGGAGGGGTCAGAGGGGGATAGTGACTGGGAGTGTGGAGGGGTCAGAGGGGGATAGTGACTGCGGGTGTGGAGGGGTCAGAGGGGGATAGTGACTGGGAGTGTGGTGGGGTCAGAGGGGGATAGTGACTGGGAGTGTGGAGGGGTCAGAGGGGGATAGTGACTGGGAGTGTGGAGGGGTCAGAGGGGGATAGTGACTGGGAGTGTGGAGGGGTCAGAGGGGGATAGTGACTGCGGGTGTGGAGGGGTCAGAGGGGGATAGTGACAGCGGGTGTGGAGGGGTCAGAGGGGGATAGTGACTGGGAGTGTGGTGGGGTCAGAGGGGGATAGTGACTGCGGGTGTGGAGGGGGTCAGAGGGGGATAGTGACTGGGAGTGTGGTGGGGTCAGAGGGGGATAGTGACTGGGAGTGTGGTGGGGTCAGAGGGGGATAGTGACTGGGAGTGTGGAGGGGTCAGAGGGGGATAGTGACTGGGAGTGTGGTGGGGTCAGAGGGGGATAGTGACTGGGAGTGTGGTGGGGTCAGACGGGGATAGTGACTGCGGGTGTGGAGGGGTCAGAGGGGGATAGTGACTGGGAGTGTGATGGGGTCAGAGGGGGATAGTGACTGGGAGTGTGGTGGGGTCAGAGGGGGATAGTGACTGGGAGTGTGGAGGGGTCAGACGGGGATAGTGACTGCGGGTGTGGAGGGGTCAGAGGGGGATAGTGACTGGGAGTGTGGTGGGGTCAGACGGGGATAGTGACTGCGGGTGTGGAGGGGTCAGAGGGGGATAGTGACTGGGAGTGTGGAGGGGTCAGAGGGGGATAGTGACTGGGAGTGTGGAGGGGTCAGAGTGAGATAGTGACTGGGAGTGTGGTGGGGTCAGAGGGGGATAGTGACTGGGAGTGTGGTGGGGTCAGAGGGGGATAGTGACTGGGAGTGTGGAGGGGTCAGAGGGGGATAGTGACTGGGAGTGTGGAGGGGTCAGAGGGGGATAGTGACTGCGGGTGTGGAGGGGTCAGACGGGGATAGTGACTGGGAGTGTGGTGGGGTCAGAGGGGGATAGTGACTGGGAGTGTGGTGGGGTCAGAGGGGGATAGTGACTGGGAGTGTGGTGGGGTCAGAGGGGGATAGTGACTGGGAGTGTGGTGGGGTCAGAGGGGGATAGTGACTGGGAGTGTGGTGGGGTCAGAGGGGGATAGTGACTGGGAGTGTGGTGGGGTCAGAGGGGGATAGTGACTGCGGGTGTGGAGGGGTCAGAGGGGGATAGTGACTGGGAGTGTGGAGGGGTCAGAGGGGGATAGTGACTGGGAGTGTGGTGGGGTCAGAGGGGGATAGTGACTGGGAGTGTGGAGGGGTCAGAGGGGGATAGTGACTGGGAGTGTGGAGGGGTCAGAGTGAGATAGTGACTGGGAGTGTGGTGGGGTCAGAGGGGGATAGTGACTGGGAGTGTGGTGGGGTCAGAGGGGGATAGTGACTGGGAGTGTGGAGGGGTCAGAGGGGGATAGTGACTGGGAGTGTGGAGGGGTCAGAGGGGGATAGTGACTGCGGGTGTGAGGGGTCAGACGGGGATAGTGACTGGGAGTGTGGTGGGGTCAGAGGGGGATAGTGACTGGGAGTGTGGTGGGGTCAGAGGGGGATAGTGACTGGGAGTGTGGTGGGGTCAGAGGGGGATAGTGACTGGGAGTGTGGTGGGGTCAGACGGGGATAGTGACTGGGAGTGTGGAGGGGTCAGACGGGGATAGTGACTGGGAGTGTGGAGGGGTCAGAGGGGGATAGTGACTGGGAGTGTGGAGGGGTCAGACGGGGATAGTGACTGGGAATGTGGAGGGGTCAGACGGGGATAGTGACTGGGAATGTGGAGGGGTCAGAGGGGGATAGTGACTGGGAATGTGGAGGGGTCAGACGGGGATAGTGACTGGGAATGTGGAGGGGTCAGAGGGGGATAGTGACTGGGAGTGTGGGGGGGGGGGGGCAAACGGAGGGGTATAGTGACCGGGCGTGGGGTGGGAAATGGAGGGGTATCGTGATCGGGAGTGTGAGGGGGGTGGGGGAAAGGAGGGGTTTAGTGACTGGGGGTATGGGGTAAATGGAGGAGTATAGTGACTGGGTGTGTGGGGGAAATGGAGGGGTATAGTGACTTGGGTGGGAAACGGAGGGGTATAGTGAATGGGGGTGTGGGGAGGTGGGTGGGAAACGGAGGGGTATAGTGACTGTGGGCGTGGGGAGTGGGGGGGAATGGAGGGGTATAGCGACTGGGGGTGTGTGTGGGGGAAACGGAGGGGTATAGTGATTTGGGGTGTGTTGGTGGGGAACGGAAGAGTACAATGACTGGGGATATGGGGGAAACGGAGGGGTATAGTGACTGGGGGGTGTGGGGGGGAAATGGAGGAGTATAGCGACTGAGGGTGTGGGGGGAGGGAAATGGAGGGGTATAGTAACTGGGGGTGTGGGGGATAGTGACCGGGGGATGGGGGATAGTGACCGGGGGATAGGGGATAGTGACTGGGTGTGTGGGGGAGTACAGAGGGGGATAGTGACCGAGGGTGTGGGGGAGTACAGAGGGGGATAGTGACCGGGGGGTGTGGGGGAGTATGGACGGGGATAGTGACCGGGGGGTGTGGGAGTACGGAGGGGAATAGTGACCGGGGGGTGTGGGAGTATGGAGGGGGATAGTGACCGGGGGGTGGGGGAGTACGGAGGGGGATAGTGACCGGGGGGTGTGGGGGAGTGTGGAGGGGGATAGTGACCGGGGGGTGGGGGTGTATGGAGGGGGATAGTGACGGGGGATGTGGGGGAGTATGGAGGGGGATAGTGACCGGGGGGTGTGGGGGAGTGTGGAGGGGGATAGTGACCGGGGGGGTGTGGGGGAGTATGGAGGGGGATAGTGACCGGGGGGTGGGGGAGTATGAAGGGGGATAGTGACGGGGGATGTGGGGGAGTATGGAGGGGGATAGTGACCGGGGGGGGGGGGGGGGGGGGGGGGGGGAGTATGAAGGGGGATAGTGACGGGGGATGTGGGGGAGTACGGTGAGGGATAGTGACCGGGGGGGGGGGGATATGGGGGATAGTGACCGGGGGGGTGGGGGAGTATGGAGGGGGACAGAGACCGGGGGGGGGGGGATATGGGGGATAGTGACCGGGGGTGTGGGGGTGTATGGAGGGGGATAGTGACCGGGGGGTGGGGGAGTATGAAGGGGGATAGTGACGGGGGATGTGGGGGAGTATGGAGGGGGATAGTGACCGGGGGGGTGGGGGAGTATGGAGGGGGATAGTGACCGGGGGGTGTGGGGGAGTATGGAGGGGGATAGTGACCGGGGGGTGTGGGGGAGTGTGGAGGGGGATAGTGACGGGGGATGTGGGGGAGTACGGAGGGGGATAGTGACCGGGGGGGTGGGGGGGAGTATGGAGGGGGATAGTGACCGGGGGGTGTGGGGGAGTACGGTGAGGGATAGTGACCGGGGGGTGTGGGGGAGTACGGTGAGGGATAGTGACCGGGGGTGTGGGGGAGTATGGAGGGGGATAGTGACTGGGGGGTGTGGGGGAGTATGGAGGGGGATAGTGACCGGGGGGTGTGGGGGAGTGTGGAGGGGGATAGTGACCGGGGGGTGTGGGGGAGTATGGAGGGGGATAGTGACCGGGGGGTGTGGGGGAGTGTGGACGGGGATAGTGACCGGGGGGGGGGGGGGGGAGTACGGACGGGGATAGTGACCGGGGGGGGGGGGGGGGGGAGTATGGAGGGGGATAGTGACCGGGGGGGTGGGGGAGTATGAAGGGGGATAGTGACCGGGGGATGTGGGGGAGTATGGAGGGGGATAGTGACCGGGGGGTGTGGGGGAGTACGGAGGGGGATAGTGACCGGGGGGGGGGGGGGGGGGAGTATGGAGGGGGATAGTGACCGGGGGGGTGGGGGAGTATGAAGGGGGATAGTGACCGGGGGATGTGGGGGAGTATGAAGGGGGATAGTGACCGGGGGATGTGGGGGAGTATGGAGGGGGATAGTGACCGGGGGGTGTGGGGGAGTATGAAGGGGGATAGTGACCGGGGGATGTGGGGGAGTATGGAGGGGGATAGTGACCGGGGGGTGTGGGGGAGTATGAAGGGGGATAGTGACCGGGGGATGTGGGGGAGTATGGAGGGGGATAGTGACCGGGGGGTGTGGGGGAGTGTGGACGGGGATAGTGACCGGGGGGGGGGGGGGGAGTACGGACGGGGATAGTGACCGGGGGGTGTGGGGGAGTATGGAGGGGGATAGTGACCGGGGGGTGTGGGGGAGTACGGAGGGGGATAGTGACCGGGGGATGTGGGGGAGTATGGAGGGGGATAGTGACCGGGGGGTGTGGGGGAGTATGGAGGGGGATAGTGACGGGGGGGTGGGGGAGTGTGGGGGGGGATAGTGACCGGGGGTGTGGGGGAGTGTGGAGGGGGATAGTGACCGGGGGGTGTGGGGGAGTATGGAGGGGGATAGTGACCGGGGGGTGTGGGGGAGTGTGGACGGGGATAGTGACCGGGGGGGGGGGGGGGGAGTACGGACGGGGATAGTGACCGGGGGGTGTGGGGGAGTATGGAGGGGGATAGTGACCGGGGGGGTGTGGGGGAGTACGGAGGGGGATAGTGACCGGGGGGGGGGGGGGGGGGAGTATGGAGGGGGATAGTGACCGGGGGGGGGGGGGGAGTATGGAGGGGGATAGTGACCGGGGGGGTGGGGGAGTATGGAGGGGGATAGTGACCGGGGGGGTGTGGGGGAGTACGGAGGGGGATAGTGACCGGGGGGGGGGGGGGGGGGAGTATGGAGGGGGATAGTGACCGGGGGGGTGGGGGAGTATGGAGGGGGATAGTGACCGGGGGTGTGGGGGAGTACGGAGGGGGATAGTGACCGGGGGGTGGGGGAGTATGGAGGGGGATAGTGACTGGGGATGTGGGGGAGTGTGGAGGGGGATAGTGACCGGGGGGGTGGGGGAGTATGGAGGGGGATAGTGACCGGGGGGGTGTGGGGGAGTACGGAGGGGGATAGTGACCGGGGGGGGGGGGGGGGGGGAGTATGGAGGGGGATAGTGACCGGGGGGGTGGGGGAGTATGGAGGGGGATAGTGACCGGGGGGTGTGGGGGAGTACGGAGGGGGATAGTGACCGGGGGGTGGGGGAGTATGGAGGGGGATAGTGACGGGGGGGTGGGGGAGTGTGGGGGGGGATAGTGACGGGGGGGTGGGGGAGTATGGAGGGGGATAGTGACCGGGGGGTGTGGGGAGTATGGAGGGGGATAGTGACCGGGGGGTGTGGGGGAGTACGGAGGGGGATAGTGACCGGGGGATGTGGGGGAGTATGGAGGGGGATAGTGACGGGGGGGTGGGGGAGTGTGGGGGGGGATAGTGACCGGGGGTGTGGGGGAGTATGGAGGGGGATAGTGACCGGGGGGTGGGGGAGTATGGGGGGGGATAGTGACCGGGGGTGTGGGGGGTACGGAGGGGGATAGTGACCGGGGGGTGTGGGGGAGTGTGGACGGGGATAGTGACCGGGGGGGGGGGGGGGTACGGAGGGGGATAGTGACCGGGGGGTGTGGGGGAGTGTGGACGGGGATAGTGACCGGGGGGGGGGGGGGGAGTACGGACGGGGATAGTGACCGGGGGTGTGGGGGAGTATGGAGGGGGATAGTGACCGGGGGATGTGGGGGAGTATGGAGGGGGATAGTGACCGGGGGGGTGTGGGGGAGTACGGAGGGGGATAGTGACCGGGGGGGGGGGGGGGGGGGGAGTATGGAGGGGGATAGTGACCGGGGGGGTGGGGGAGTATGGAGGGGGATAGTGACCGGGGGGGTGGGGGAGTGTGGGGGGGGATAGTGACGGGGGGGTGGGGGAGTATGGAGGGGGATAGTGACTGGGGATGTGGGGGAGTATGGAGGGGGATAGTGACGGGGGGGTGGGGGAGTGTGGGGGGGGATAGTGACGGGGGGGTGGGGGAGTATGGAGGGGGATAGTGACCGGGGGGTGTGGGGGAGTACGGAGGGGGATAGTGACCGGGGGGTGTGGGGGAGTACGGAGGGGGATAGTGACCGGGGGATGTGGGGGAGTATGGAGGGGGATAGTGACTGGGGGTGTGGGGGAGTATGGAGGGGGATAGTGACGGGGGGGTGGGGGAGTGTGGGGGGGGATAGTGACCGGGGGTGTGGGGGAGTATGGAGGGGGATAGTGACCGGGGGGTGGGGGAGTATGGGGGGGGATAGTGACCGGGGGTGTGGGGGGTACGGAGGGGGATAGTGACCGGGGGGTGGGGGAGTATGGAGGGGGATAGTGACCGGGGGGTGGGGGAGTACGGACGGGGATAGTGACCGGGGGGTGTGGGGGAGTGTGGACGGGGATAGTGACCGGGGGGTGTGGGGGAGTGTGGACGGGGATAGTGACCGGGGGGTGTGGGGGAGTGTGGACGGGGATAGTGACTGGGGGGTGTGGGGGAGTATGGGGGGGGATAGTGACTGGGGGGTGTGGGGGAGTACGGACGGGGATAGTGACCGGGGGGTGTAGGGGGAGTACGGACGGGGATAGTGACCGGGGGGTGTGGGGGAGTATGGGGGGGGATAGTGACTGGGGGGTGTGGGGGAGTACGGACGGGGATAGTGACCGGGGGGTGTAGGGGGAGTATGGGGGGGGATAGTGACCGGGGGATGTGGGGGAGTACAGAGGCGGATAGTGACCGGGGGTGTGGAGGATAGTGACCGGGTGGTATGGGGGATAGTGACCGCGGTGTGTGGGGGTTATTGACTGGGGTTGAGGGGGATAGTGACCGAGGGTCTGGGGTGGGGGGTGATAGTGATCGGGGGGTGTGGGGGATAGTGACCAGGGGTGTGGGAGAGAGTGACTGGGGGTGTGTGAGGGACAGTCACCGGGGATCTGGGATGGAGGGGATAGTGCCCAGGATGTGTGGGGATAGTGACCAGGGGTGGGGGGGATAGCGACCAGGGGTCTGGGGCATAGTAACCACGGGGTGTGGGATAGTGACCGGGGGGGGGTGTGGGGAATAGTGACCGGGGGTCTGGGGCATAGTGACCGGGGGGTGTGGGGGATCGTGACGGGGGGATGTGGGGGATAGTGACCGGCAGGTGTGGGGGATAGTGACTGGGGGGTGGGGGGGATAGTGACCGGGGGTCTGGGGTGGGGTTAGTGACCAGGGGTGGGTGTGATAATGACTGGGAGGGTGTGGGATAGTGACCGAGGGGTGTGGGTGGGGAGTACGGAGGGGGATAGTGACCGGGGGTGTAGGGAGTATGTAGTGGGATAGTGACCGGGGGTGTGGGGGAGTATGGCAGGGGATAGTGACTGGGGGTTTGGGGGATAGTGACCAGGAGTGAGGGGGATAGTGACCGGGGGTGTACGAGTGTATGGAGGGGGATAGTGGCCGTGGTGGGGGTGGGGGGGTGGGGTTGGAGTATCGTGACTGGGAGGCGTGGGGGATAGTGACTGGGGCGGGGTGGGTGTGATAGTGACCGGGGTGTGAGGGGGGGTAGAGTACAGAGGGGGATAGTGACCGGAGGTATAGGGGAGTACAGAAAGGGATAGCGACCGGGGGTGTGGGGGAGTATGGAGGGGGATAGTGACTGGGGGTGTGGGGGAGTATGGAGGGGGATAGTGACTGGGGGTGTGGGGGAGTATGGAGGGGGATAGTGACTGGGGGTGTGGGGGAGTATGGAGGGGGATAGTGACCGGGGGGGGGGGGGGATATGGGGGATAGTGACCGGGGATGGGGGAGATAGTGACTGGGGGGTGTGGTGGCTAGTGACCGGGGATCGGGGGGCGATAGTGACCGGGGGTCTGGGGGATAATTACCAGGGGTGTGGGGGGGGATAGTGACCGGGGGGGGCGGGGTGTGGGGTAGTGACCGGGTGATGTGGAGGATAGTGACTGAGGGTCTGGGGTGGGGGGGGATAGTGGCTGGGGCGGGGCGGTGGGGGTTAGTGACCGGAAGTCTGGGGCATAGTGACCGGGGGGGAGTGGGGGATAGTGACCAGGAGGTGTATGGGTTAGTGACCGAGGGGATGGGGGATAGTGACCAGGTGTGGGGGGGATAGTGACCAGGTGTGGGTGGGATAGTGATTGGGGGTGGGGTGGATAGTGACCGGGGGCTGTGGGGGATAGTGACCGGGGGGGTGTGGGGGATAGTGACCGGGGGGGTGTGGGGGATAGTAACCAGGAGGTGTATGGGTTAGTGACCGAGGGGATGGGGGATAGTGACCGGGTGTGGGGGGGATAGTGACCAGGTGTGGGTGGGATAGTGATTGGGGGTGGGGTGGATAGTGACCGGGGGGGTGTGGGGGATAGTGACCGGGGGGGTGTGGGGGATAGTGACCGGGGGGGTGTGGGGGATAGTAACCAGGAGGTGTATGGGTTAGTGACCGAGGGGATGGGGGATAGTGACCAGGTGTGGGTGGGATAGTGATTGGGGGTGGGGTGGATAGTGACCGGGGGTGGGGGGGGATAGTGACCGGGGGTGGGGGGGGATAGTGACCGGGGGTGTGGGGGATAGTAACCAGGAGGTGTATGGGTTAGTGACCGAGGGGATGGGGGATAGTGACCGGGTGTGGGTGGGATAGTGATTGGGGGTGGGGGGGATAGTGACCGGGGGTGGGGGGGATAGTGACCGGGGTGTGTGGGGGATAGTGACCCAGGGTGGGGGGGCTAGTGACCGGGGGTCTGGGGTGGAGGGGATAGTGACCGGGGGGGGGGGGGGGGGGCTGTGGGGGATAGTGACCGGGGTGTGTGGGTGGGAGGGGGGAGTACGGAGGGGGATAGTGACCGGGGGTGTAGGGGAGTATGGAGGGGGATAGTGACCGGGGAGTATGGGGGATAGTGACCGGGGGTGTAGGGGAGTATGGAGGGGGATAGTGACCGGGGAGTATGGGGGATAGTGACCGGGGGTGTAGGGGAGTATGGAGGGGGATAGTGACCGGGGGGTGTGGGGGAGTATGGAGGGGGATAGTGACTGGGGAGTATGGGGGATAGTGACCGGGGGTGTAGGGGAGTATGGAGGGGGATAGTGACTGGGGAGTATGGGGGATAGTGACCGGGGGTGTAGGGGAGTATGGAGGGGGATAGTGACCGGGGGGTGTGGGGGATAGTGACCGGGGGTGTAGGGGAGTATGGAGGGGGATAGTGACTGGGGAGTATGGGGGATAGTGACCGGGGGGTGTGGGGGAGTATGGAGGGGGATAGTGACTGGGGAGTATGGGGGATAGTGACCGGGGGTGTAGGGGAGTATGGAGGGGGATAGTGACCGGGGGGTGTGGGGGATAGTGACCGGGGGTGTAGGGGAGTATGGAGGGGGATAGTGACCGGGGAGTATGGGGGATAGTGACCGGGGGTGTAGGGGAGTATGGAGGGGGATAGTGACTGGGGAGTATGGGGGATAGTGACCGGGGGTGTAGGGGAGTATGGAGGGGGATAGTGACCGGGGGGTGTGGGGGATAGTGACCGGGGGTGTAGGGGAGTATGGAGGGGGATAGTGACCGGGGAGTATGGGGGATAGTGACCGGGGGTGTAGGGAGTATGGAGGGGGATAGTGACCGGGGAGTATGGGGGATAGTGACCGGGGGGTTGGGGAGATAGTGACCGGGGGGTTGGGGAGATGGTGACCGGGGGTCTGGGGTGTGGAGGATGGTGACCGGGGGTCTGGGGGATAGTGACCGGGGGTCTGGGGGATCGTGACCAGGGGTGAGGGGGATTGTCACCGGGGATGGGGGGGGATAGTGACCGGGGGTCTGGGGGACAGTAACGGGGGTGTAGGGGACAGTGACCGGGGATGTGGGGGATAGTGACCGGAAGGTGTGGGGGATAGTGACTGGGGGGGTGGGGGATAGTGACCGGGATTGTGGGGGTTAGTGACCGGAGGGTGTGTGGTTAGTGACGGGGGTGGGGGGTTGGGGGATAGTGACCGGGGGTCTGGGGCATAGTGACCGGAGGTATGGGGGATAGTGACCGGAGGTAGGGGGGATAGTGACCGTGGGGGGGAGGGGTGGGGGTGGGGGATAGAGACCGAGGGTCGGGAGGATAGTGACCGTGGGGGTGGGGTATAGTGACTAGGAGGCGTGGGGGATAGTGACCGTGGGTGGGTGTGATAGTGACCGGCGGGGTGTGGGATAGTGACCGGGGGCTGTGGGGGGGAGGGGGGAGTACGGAGGGGGATAGTGACCGGGGGGTAGGGGAGTACGGTGAGGGGTAGTGACCAGGGGTGTAGGGGAGTATGGAGGGGGATAGTGACCGGGGGTGTGGGGAAGTAGGGAGGGGGATAGTGACCGGGGGGTATGGGGAATAGTGACCGGGGTGGGGGGCATAGTGACCGGGGTGTGTGGGGGAATAGTGACTAGGGGGTGGGGGGGATATTGACCGGGTGTCTGGGGTGGGGGGGATAGTAACCTGGGGTTGTGGGGGATAGTGACTGGGTGTGGTGGGGTATAGTGACTAGGAGCCGTGGGGGATAGTGACCGGGGCGGGGCGGTGGGGGTTAGTGACCGGGGGTGTGAGGGATAGTGACTGGGAGTGTAGGGGATAGTGACTGGGGGCTGTGGGGGGTTGTGACCGGGAGTCTGGGGTGTGGAGGATGGTGACCGGGGGTCTGGGGGATCGTCACCGGGGATGGGGGGGATAGTGACCGGGGGTCTGGGGGATAGTAACTGGGGGTGTGGGGTATAGTGACTGGGGGTCTGGAGGATAGTGACTGGAGGTGTGGGGTATAGTGACTGGGGGTGTGGGGTATAGTGACTGGGGGTCTGGAGGATAGTGACTGGAGGTGTGGGGTATAGTGACTGGGGGTGTGGGGTATAGTGACTGGGGGTCTGGGGGATAGTGACTGGAGGTAGAGGGATACTGACTGGGGGGGGAAGAGACCGAGGGTCGGGAGGATAGTGACCGTGGGGGTGGGGTATAGTGACTAGGAGGCGTGGGGGATAGTGACCATGGGTGGGTGTGATAGTGACCGGCGGGGTGTGGGATAGTGACCGGGGGTGTAGGGGAGTACTGTGAGGGGTAGTGACCGGGGTGTAGGGGAGTATGGAGGGGGATAGTGACCGGGGGTGTGGGGAAGTAGGGAGGGGGATAGTGACCGGGGGGTACGGGGAATAGTGACCAGGGGTGGGGGCATAGTGACCGGGATGTGTGGGGGGATAGTGACCAGGGGGTGGGGGAGATATTGAGTGAGTGTCTGGGCGATAGTATCTGGGGGTTGTGAGAGATAGTGATTGGGTGGAGTGGGGTATATAGACTAGGAGGCGTTGGGGATAGTGACCGGGGGTGGGTGTGAAAGTGACTGGGGGGGAGGGGGGGTGTGTGGGATCGTGACTGGGGGGTGTACGGAAGGGGATAGTGACCAGGGGTGTAGAGGAGTA
Source organism: Chiloscyllium punctatum (assembly GCF_047496795.1). Classification (NCBI taxonomy): domain Eukaryota; kingdom Metazoa; phylum Chordata; class Chondrichthyes; order Orectolobiformes; family Hemiscylliidae; genus Chiloscyllium; species Chiloscyllium punctatum. Next base: position 79,468,705 of record NC_092769.1, on the reverse strand, counting down.
TGGAGGGGGATAGTGACTGTTGGGTGTGGGGGGTACAGAGGGTGATAGTGACCGGGGGATGTGGGGGATAGTGACCGGGTGGTATGGGGGCTAGTGACCAGGGGTCTGGGGCATAGTGACCGGGGGATGTGGGGGATAGTGACCGGGTGGTATAGGGGCTAGTGACCAGGGGTCTGGGGCATAGTGACCGGAGAGTGTGGGGGATAGTGACCAGGGATCTGGGATGGGGGGAATAGTGACCGGGGATCTGGGGAGATAGTGACCGGGGGTCTGGGGGGTGGGGGGAGATAGTGACCGGGGGTCTGGGGAGATAGTGACCGCGGGTCTGGGGGGTGGGGGGGTGGGGGAGATAGTGACCGGGGGTCGGGAGGGGGGGTGGATAGTGACCGGGGGTGGGGGGGGGGGTGTGGGGGATAGTGACCGGGGGATATGGGGAATAGTGGGCGTAGAGAACGGGGGTGTGTGGGGGTAGTGACC
>NC_092769.1:79283469-79460969 GCF_047496795.1 Chiloscyllium punctatum | reverse complement strand
GGCTGCTCGCCACCGCCAGCAGCTCATCTTTACTCAGGCCCGTGAACTTAGTGGGAGTCGGAGGCCCAACTCCAGGGCCCGAGCCGGGACTCGCTTCCCCCTTCTCCCCTTTCAGAGCCCCGTTCGTGTCCCCAGCCAGGCCCGCTGTCATCGGCAGCTTCTCCTGGTCTACTTCGTTCAGCTCGACCTCCTTAAGGCCCAGCTCAGCGTCCTTCATCCCGGCCTCAGAGCTCATGTTAGCGGCTCTCCAAAAACACTGCTGTCGGCCTTGAAACTAGAAAATACTGCCTCCCTCAGCCCCGTGATGCTGCAATACTGCTTCCCTCAGCCCCGTGAAGCTGCAATACTGCTTCCCTCAGCCCCGTGATACCGCAATACTGCTTCCCTCAGCCCCGTGAAGCTGCAATACTGCCTCCCTCAGCCCCGTGAAGCTGCAATACTGCTTCCCTCAGCCCCGTGATACCGCAATACTGCTTCCCTCAGCCCCGTGATACCGCAATACTGCTTCCCTCAGCCCCGTGATACCGCAATACTGCTTCCCTCAGCCCCGTGAAGCTGCAATACTGCCTCCCTCAGCCCCGTGAAGCTGCAATACTGCTTCCCTCAGCCCCGTGATACCGCAATACTGCTTCCCTCAGCCCCGTGATACCGCAATACTGCTTCCCTCAGCCCCGTGATACCGCAATACTGCTTCCCTCAGCCCCGTGATACCGCAATACTGCTTCCCTCAGCCCCGTGAAGCTGCAATACTGCCTCCCTCAGCCCCGTGAAGCTGCAATACTGCTTCCCTCAGCCCCGTGAAGCTGCAATACTGCTTCCCTCAGCCCCGTGAAGCTGCAATACTGCTTCCCTCAGCCCCGTGAAGCTGCAATACTGCTTCCCTCAGCCCCGTGAAGCTGCAATACTGCTTCCCTCAGCCCCGTGATGCTGCAATACTGCTTCCCTCAGCCCCGTGATGCTGCAATACTGCTTCCCGCAGCCCCGTGATACCGCAATACTGCTTCCCTCAGCCCCGTGAAGCTGCAATACTGCTTCCCTCAGCCCCGTGAAGCTGCAATACTGCTTCCCGCAGCCCCGTAATGCTGCTTCCTACAGCCCTCTAATACTATTGCTGTAATAATCCTGCTACAGTCCTCCAACACTACACCACAGAACTGCGTCCGTGCTCTCTGTAACAGATTAATTAGTTTCCAGACCGTCTCTCTTTCTCTGAGGAACCCCACCTCACTCCCTTCCCCTTTTAAAGGCTCTACCAGCCTCCTCCTCCATTTCCTCCTCGTCACTGCAAAATTTAAGGTGGAACTTCCAGTATTCACACTGCAGGAGAGTTACTAAAAATCTCAGGGGTACAACGACTTCAGGAAATATGGAGAGACTAGAGAAATTGGGATTATTCTGCTCTGAGTAGAGAAGGTTAGGAAAGGAGATATCCTTCTTGCATTTACCTTCTCTGGTCCTAATAGAATTTTCATGAGCTTTTCAGCCTCATTCTTCTAAATTCCAGTGACTGTAGCACACTGATCCAGCCTCTCTTCATATCTTAGTTCTGTCAATACAGAAATCAGTCTGATAAACCGTCATTGTACTCCCTCATAACTAGAACATCTTTTAGTGACAGTCACCAAAACTGGAAACAATACTTCATATTTGGTCTCACCAAGGCCCTGTGTAATTGATTAGATTAGTTACTGTGTGGAAACAGGCCCTTCGGCCCAACAAGTCCACACTGACCCTCTGAAGAGCAACTCACCCAGACCCATTCCCCTACATTTACCCCTTCACCTAACACTATGGGCAATTTAGCATGGCCAATTCACCTGACCTGCACATCTTTGGACTGTGGGAGGAAACCGGAGCACCCAGAGGAAACCCACGCAGACACAGAGAGAATGTGCAAACTCCACGCAGTGAGTCGCCTGAGGCAGGAATTGAACCCGGGTCTCTGGCGCTGTGAGGCAGCAGTGCTAACCACTGAGCCACCCAAAACTGTAGCAAGACACCCTTGTTCCTTTACTCAAAACCTCTCGCTATTAAGGTTAACAGATTATTTGCCTGCTGTAGCTGCATGCTTACTTCCAGTGATTGGTACACAAGGACACCTAGGCCTCTCTGTACCTCCCCTTTTCCCAATCTCTCACCAGTCAGATAATAATCTGCCTTTCTGGTTTTGCTACCAAGGTGAATAACCTCACATTTATCCATATTAAACTGCATATGCCAAGCATTTGCCCACTAATTCAATTTGTTCAAATCACACTGAAGCATCTCTGCAGCCTCCTCATGATTCAGCCTCTGTAAACTTAGAGACATTTAGTTCCCTATCTAAATCGTTCATGCATGTCGTGAATAGCTTGTGGCCAAACACTGATCCCTGACGTATCCCATTAATAACTGTCTGCCACTGGAAAATGACCTGTTTATTGCTACTTTTTGTTTCCTGTCTGCCAATCAGTTCTCTATCCATGTCACTACACTTTCTCTCACATATCCTTCCCCCCTCCCCCCCCCCAAACATCGAATGTATTTCAAAACACTAGTTAGCTTAGAGAAGATTTGATAGAGTTTTTCAAACTCATTAGGTGTCTAGCAGAGTGGACAAGGAGAAATTATTCTGTGCTAAAGACTCAAGAACCAGAAGGCACTGTAAAAGAAGCAATGCAAAGGTGAGATAAACTTTTCTCACATTGTGAGTACTTAGGATATGGAATGAACTGTCTGCAATTGAAAACAAAATAGCTATGTTCTAGTAGCCATGGCAGAAACATGGCTGTCAGATTATGTGGATATTACACCTGAATATTGTAGGGTGCAGGATATTTTAGGGAAGAAAAGATGGAGGGTGGCTCTGTTCATTAATGATAGCATGTACGCAAGAAAAAAGGACTACCTAGGTTTAGGGACAAGGTTGTAAAAAATGGTTTGAGTTGAGATGAGAAAAGATAAAAGCAATAAATCACTTGTAGGAATGGTATATGGATCCCAACATTCACCATTGTACTCCCTCATAGCTAGAACATCTTTTAGTGACAGTCACCAAAGCTGGAAACAATACTTCGTATTTGGTCTCACCAAGGCCCTGTGTAATTGTAGCAAGACATCCTTGTCCCTTTACTCAAAACCTCTCACTATTAAGGTTAACAGATTATTTGCCTGCTGTAGCTGCATGCTTACTTCCAGTGACTGGTACACAAGGCCACCCAGGAGATCAGAAAGGATAAAAGCAATAAGTCACTTGTAGGAATGGTATATGGATCCCAGCATTCACCACATGTTACAGTGGAGCTTAAATGAGCTTGTCAGGGAGGCAAAATGACAGGAATAGGAGAATTTACATACAGACTAAAAAATTCAGATGGGCAAAGATGAAACATTCATGGAACTTTTCCTGGATAGTTTCTTGGAACAGCATGTTATCAAGCCAATCGGAGAGCTGGCTATACTGAACCAGGTGCTGTGTAATAAAATACACTTAATTAATGATCTCATGGTAAAGGTGCCCAACAAAACAGCAAGCATAATGCAATTGAATCTTACATTCAGTTTGATGTAGGAATGAGTGTGTTTGAGACTATTTTTAAAATTTAGATAAGGGGAATTATCAAGACATGAAAGAGGAGCTGGCTGAAGTGAATTGGCAAATTAGGTTAAAGGCTATGTCAATAGATAGCAGAGACGATTTCAGAGTATCCAGATCAGGTACATTTCAACCAGCAAGAAAAGTTTCAAGGATGGATCTGCCATCTATGGCTAACGAGAAAGGTTAATGATAGTATCAAACGTAAAGAAAAGCAGATAATTGTGGAGCATTGAGTCAGAAAAGTGGGCAGCATATAAAAAAACATTCATAAAGAGAGAAATTAAGAAGCACAGCATGTCAGGCAGCATCTGAGGAGCAGGAGAGTCAACGTTTCAGGCAGCCTCATCAGGAATGAGGCTGTGAGCCAAGGGGGTGGTGAGATAAATGGGAGGGGTGGTAGGGCTGGAGGGGAAGATCTCTGAGAGTGCGATAGATAGATGGAGGTGGGGGTAATGGTGATGGGTCAGAGGGGAAGGTGGAGTGAATAGGTGGGAAGGAAGATGGACAGGTCATGAGGGCAGTGCCGAGTTGGAAAGTTGGATCTGGGACAAGGTGGGGGGAGGGGAAATGAGGAAACTGGTGAAATCCACATTGATGCCATGGGGTTGGAGGGTCCCAAGGTGGAGGATGAGGGGTTCTTCCTCCAGGCTTCAGGTGGTTAGGGAGTGGTGATGGATGAGGCCCAGGACTTGCATGTCCTTGGCGAAGTAGGAAGAGGGAGTTGAAGTACTCAGCCATGGGGCAGTGGGGTTGGTTGGTGTGGGTGTCCCGGAGATGTTCTCTGAAGCACTCTGTGAGTAGGCATTCTATCTACCCAATGTAGAGGAGACCGCATCAGGAGCAACAACATGTGTGGACATGCAGGTGAAACTTTGATGGATGTGGAAGGGTGAGGGGGGAGGTGTGAGTATGGGTTTTGCATTTCCTGCGGTGGCAGTAGGTGCTGGGAGTGGAGGGTGGGTTGGTGGGCAGGGGGCAGTGGATCTGACAAGAGAAAGTTGATAGGGGTGGGGAGAGAAATATAGGGGTGGTGGGGTCCATTTGTAAGTGAGCATTGATCCTATAGAAAGCAAGTCTGGAGATTGAATAGTGGAAAATAAAGAAACAGCAAGTGAATTGAACAGGAATTTTGCATCAAAATATAAATTGTTGGTGAAACTCAGCAGGCCTGTGGTGAGAAAAACAGAGTTAAAGTTTCAAATTCAGTGACTCTTCATCAGAATATGGGGGAGGGGGGTTTGCATCAGTCGCCATTATAAAGTAATATAAAATTGTATCAATTCTGCTGCATTGTATGTTTCTTCAAAGTGAATTGGCTTTAAGATGATTGAAGAATTTATTTGTAGAACTTTCCTTACCTGTATTGGCTATAACATGATTCTGGCCCCATGAGTTTAAATGGCGTGGCTATTGCACAATTTTCTTGTAATGCACGATCGCAAAACTATCAAGTTATATGAGAACTGACAGATATATGTTAATATCCCAGAAATAAATGTAAATCAGGAGATGAGAGGGAAGGAGGAACTCAGGAAAGTCACAATCACCAGGGAAGTGGCACTGAGTAAATTGTTGGAGCTGAGGGGTAACAGTTGTGTGAAAGGCAAATCCTGTTTGGCCAATCAAATTAAGTTCTTTGAAGAGGTAACACAAGCTGAGGATAATGGGGATCAACAGATATACTGTACTGAGATTTCCAGAATGCATTTAAAAGCTCATGGTTTAAGGGTTAAATATTAATGTGGATAGAAGATTGACTGGCTAACAGGAAGCAGATTTAAATGGAGGTTTCTCAGGTTGACAAGATGTATCAACTGGGGTGTCATTGGAATCAGTGATGGGACCTCATCTGTTTACAATTACTGTTGATGATTTGGATCATGGGACCAAAAGTCTGGGAAATGAATTTGCTTATGACACAAAGAAGAGAGAAAAATGAATTGTGAAGAGAACATAAGGTGCTTGCAAAGTCACTGAGACAGGTTAAGTGAGTGAGCACAGATGTGGCAAATGGAGTAATAATATGGAAAAATATGAAGTTGTCCATTTTGTCAGAAAGAATAAAGAAGCATTTCATCTAAATAGTGAGAGCTTGCAGAGCTCGTGAATATATCACAGAAAGTTAATATGTGGTACAGCAAGTAATTAGGAAAGCTAATTGAATGTTATTGTTTATCACAAGGGGAATTGATTGCAAAGGGAGGTTATGATTCATATATACAGGGCATTGGTGTGACTGCATTTGGAGTACGTATACAGTACTGGTCACTGTACTTACCTAAGGATCTTAATGTATCAGAAGGGAACACCATACTGTCAGAAGGTCTGTTCTGAGGGAGTGCCACACTGTCAAAGGGTCAGAACTGAGGGTGCACTGCATTGTCAGGGGTCACTACTGAGGAGAGTGCTGCACTGTCAGAGGTGTTATCTTTGGAAAAGACATTAAGCCAAGGCCCACTTGTAATGTTCTCCATGAAGCATTGTATTCCATGCACAACGTCAGGAAGCTGATCATGGCATTGATCCCTGGCTCTGGAAGTCGCTGCCTCACATGAGCCTTGGAGGCTTTCACAGCCAGCAAGAAAATGAGAGAGTACTTGGTTTTTTACCTGTTGATGATTCTGATTAGCAACTGAGCCAGATTCGCTCAAACAGGGAAACAGGTTCTGGGATCTTTCTGTGCACTGCACATTGCAACTAAAAGTAAATAGCAGGCTGGGCAGAGTTGAAAATCACACAACACCAGGTTATAGTCCAACAGGTTTAATTGGAAGCACTAGCTTTCGGAGCGCCACTCCTTCATCAGGTGTCCTCCACAACCACCTGATGAAGGAGCGACGCTCCGAAAGCTAGTGCTTCCAATTAAACCTGTTGGACTATAACCTGGTGTTGTGTGATTTTTAACTCTATACACCCCAGTCCAACACCAGCATCTCCAAATCATAGCAGGCTGGGGTTATTTGTCTCGCGAACAAGCTGGGGGAATTACCCTGAGCCAAAATCCTCCAAGAGCTGAGGCAGCCCTGATGGGCCAGTGGCTCCTTCCTGCACCATTCCAATTGTGTGTTTCAGAGGGAGAGAGTATGATTTACTTTGCCCTATTTGTGGTTAGGTGGGTGCCAGGTATTAAACACCATTCCCTGTGCTGACTGTGTGACTAAGCTGGGAGCCCAGTTCGTGCTTGCTCTGTTTAGCCAACTTGGAGTGCAGGTTCATAGCTCCTTGAAAGTGGAGTCGCAGGTAGATAGGATAGTGAAGAAGGCGTTTCCTTTATTGGTCAGAGTATTGAGTACAGGAGTTGGGAGGTCATGTTGCGGCTGTACAGTACATTGGTTAGGCCACTGTTGGAATATTGCGTGCAATTCTGGTCTCCTTCCTCTTGGAAAGATGTTGTGAAACTTGAAAGCATTCAGAAAAGATTTACAAGGATGTTGCCAGGGTTGGAGGATTTGAGCTACAGGGAATGGTTGAATAGGCTGGGGCTGTTTTCCCTGGAGCGTTGGAGGCTGAGGGGTGATCTTGTTGAGGTTTATAAAATCAAGAGGGGCATGGATAGGGTAAAAAGACAAAGTCTTTTCCCTAGGGTGGGGGCATCCAGAACTAGAGGGCATAGGTTTAGGGTGAGAGGGGAAAGTTGTAAAAGAGAACTAAGGGCCAACATTTTCACGCAGAGGTGGTACGTGTTTGGAATGAGCTGCCAGAGGAAGTGGTGGAGGCTGGTACAATTGCAACATTTAAAAGGCATCTGGATGGGTATATGAATAGGAAGGGTTTGGAGGGATATGGGCCGGCTGCTGGCAGGTGGGACTAGATTGGGTTGGGATATCTGGTCGGCATGGACGGGTTAGACCGAAGGTCTGTTTCTGTGCTGTACATCTCTATGACTATAACTCCTGACAGGGACAGAGTCTGAACGGGGAGGTTCCTCCTTAAGATTGTACCCCTGTCACAGACACAACTTGTTATTCCAAGTTTGTATTTTTGCAGCCAGAGGATCTTGTGTTTTGGAAATGTGAGCCTAGTATCAGCAACTTGTTTACTGTGATTAATGTCTCCGGTATTTACTGTGATTATTTACTGAGAGCCGTCCAGTTTTCACTGTGATCACTGTCTCCAGCGTTCACTGAGACTAGTGTCTCCAGTATTTACTGTTGATCAGTGTGTCAAATGTTTTGTGAAACCAGAAAAGGATGTACTGGCACGTGGAGGGGTGCAGAGGTTGTTCACTAAGTTGATTTTGGACTTGAGAGGGTTGGTTATGAAGAGAGATTGAGTAGATTGGGACTATATTCATTGGAATTTAGAAGAACTGGGGGGAGATCTTTTAGAAACATCCAAAATTACGAAGGGAATAGATAAGATAGAACCAGGGAGGTTGTTCCCACTGGCAGGTGAAACTAGACCTAGAGGGCACAGCCTCAAAATAAAGTGGAGCAGATTTAGGATTGAGTTGATGAGGAACTTCTTCACCCAAAGGGTTGCGAATCTGGAATTCTCTGCACAGTGAAGCAGTTGAAGCTACTGCATTGAATGTTGGATTATGTTAAGAAGGCAGGTAAGTGGAGCTGAATCCATGAAGAGATCAGCCATGATTTTATTGAATAGCAGAGCAGGCTCGATAGGGCATATGACCTACTCCTGCTCCTAGTTCTTATGTCCTGTGTTTGCTGAGACCACAATGTCCAGTATTTACTGGGATCAGTGTGTCCACTGTTCACTGAGACCAACGTCTCCAGTGTTTTCTCAGGACAATGTGTCCAGTGCCCAGATGCCACTGTGAGACCTTTATTTGGTCCTGAATCACTCACTCAGCTGGAGCCTCCCAACAAATACAGAGATGACCATTACCCTTGGGGGTAAGAGGGAAGCAGTGGAACCGATGAGGAGGGAAAGTACTGGTAGTGAAGGTGCTTGTGGGGAGAACTGGAATCTAGTAGAGTTTTCTTACTGCAACAGAGGTCTCCATGTGCCTAATCCCTAAGCTGCTTAGCCCCTGAGCTGCCTCCTGCGAGTGCCCAGCCCCCAAGCTGCCCCCTGCAAATGTTCAACCCGAATTGCCCCCCCCAAACACGGGAGCCCACCCCCTGAGCTGCCATCTGAGTGCCCATTCCCCTCCTCCCCCACCACACCTCTCAAAGGTGCCCAGTTTTCAGTCTCTCCAACTGCGAAATCAGACACTTGGTAAACAGGCCCAGAATCTGATGTTTGAGCCAGGCCAGGACTCATCAGCAGATTTAAGGTCACAGAAGCTGACAAACTGAAATAGAAACCATGTGTTTACAAGGCTGTGAGGTCACTGGAACCCTGCTCAATGTCAATTCATAACACATCACTCAGCCTCACTGGCCCCTGTGTTTTTATATCTTCCATGGATCCAATAGCCCCCATTATTCCACCTCTCTGTTCCTATTTTCATCATTCCCACTGCTATCTACACACATTCTATATGTGGTTATATGTCTCTATAAGTGTTTATATAGATATGGTTAAAAATCACACAACACCAGGTTATAGTCCAACAGGTTTATTTGAAGGCACCAGCTTTCGAAGCACTGTTTCTTCCTCAGGTGGTTGTGGAGCAGAATCATACAAGCACAGAATTTGCGGTAACTTCGAAATCTAGTGCCTCCAAATAAACTTGTTGGACTGTAACCTGGTGTTGTGTGATTTTTAACTTTGCCCACCCCAGCCCAACACCGGCATCTCCAAATTATATATAGATATGGCTCTATATCTATCCTGAATATGGATATACAGTTACCTCAGTCCCAATCTCCACACTGCAGTCTCACAACTCTCTGACTTCCTGTTAACCCACCTCTACTCCAAATCCTTTGCATGTTCAACTTGTTCTGATGATCTGACATTCTGTGCTTGCTCAGCTACTGTTCTCCCTGACCCATCCTCCCCCCGTTTCAAACCTGGATTGGTAAGAACTGCACAGGTGAGTGTGACTATCTATAATACTGTCCCCCCAGTCAGGTTGCAGGCACTTTCTCACAGGATCCATGAAAGGGGTCATAAATTTGATTTTTGCTGGGTTAAAATATTGAAGGTTGTGCAACTGAAGAGGATAAACATTTGTTTCAAAAACAGAATACTGTGGCACTGGAAAATTCAACTTTCAAAATGGACTTTCAAAATTGCTGGAAAAACTCAGCAGATCAGACAGCCTCTGTGACTAGAGATACAGAAGTGAATATCTCAGATTAGTTTGATCATAACAACTTTGTGTGACAGAAACCTGGTGTATTCCCTCTGTTTCTCTCCATCTTCATAGACACTGCCTGACTTTCCAGCGTTTTCTGTTTTTATTTCTAATACTAACCTTATATCGGATGCTGTATAAAATGGCAATTAAACACTTCAGTGCTGTGAGATTGATTTGAGTGTCACAAGGCTGGGGATGTTCTGAAGATGAAAAAACTCAGCATTGATGCACTAAACATGTTGTATCATGTTTACAAAGTGAAATTGGATCTGAAACCTCCAGCATCTGCCAGAAATATCTCCAAGGTTCCAAGGAAACTGTTGTCCAAGGTATAATCAACTTTCAGCTGTTTTTGTTAGTTCCAGAAACGGGCAAGTACACAGGCAGAGAGATAGAAAGGGACAGGCACACTGAGAGAGTGGGACACAGGCAGAGAGGGACAGAGTGCAGCAGAGAGGGACAGAGTGCAGCAGAGAGATAGAGAGGAACAGTCATAGAGATGCACAATATGAAAGCAAACCCTTCGATCCAACTTGTCTATGCTGATCAGATATCCTAAATTAATCTAGTCTTATTTGCCAGCACTTGGCCCATATCCCACTAAACCCTTCCTATTATATATCCATCCAGATGCCTTTTAAATGCTGTAAATGTATCTGCCTCCACCACTTCCTCTGGCAGCTCATTCCATACATGCGTGAAAAGGTTGCCCCTTAGTTCTGTTTTAAATCTTTCCCCTCCCACCCTAAACTTATACCCTGTAGTTCTGGACTCCCCACCCCAGGAAAAAGACCTTGACAGTCACACAGAGAGAATGAGAGTGGTCCCACAGACAGAGGGAGAGTGGGACAGAGAGATAGAAAGGGACAGGCAGATAAAGAGGAAGAGAGTGCTGGACAGAAAGATGGGAAGAGAACAGTGTAAGAAAAATACAGACATATAGAAATTAAAACTCACACAACTTTGTCCATCCCAGTCGAATACCGACCCCTCAACATTATAGAAATTAATACAGAGACAAAGAGATAAAGACAGTAACACAGAGACAGATGGTCAGAGATTAAGAGGTGGTCAGACAGAGAAAGAGAGATCGAGAGAGACAGATGGGGGGGTGTGGAGAGAGAGATAAAAAGAGAAAGGCAGAGCTGGAGAAAGCAAGAATGTAGGAACACGTTTTGGCTATTCAGCCTAGGAAGCCAGTTCTGCCATTTACTGAGATCATGGTTGGTCTGTGGGCCAACTCCATATACCCAGCTTTGGGCCATTTCCCTTCATACCTTTGCTTGACAAAAAAAAACTATCTAGCTCAGATTTAAAATTACCACCTTTCTGGGGAACGTGTAGATTTAGATTACATTACATTACAGTGTGGAAACAGGCCCTTCGGCCCAACAAGTCCACACCGACCCGCCGAAGCGCAACCCACCCATACTAAGGTAGAAGCTGAACATTATATTGAGATTGATCGATAAAATGAAACTGGCAGAACAATCTCAAAAAAAAACACAAGATCTGAGGATGCTGGAAACGGGAAATTGCTGGGAAAACACATCAGGTCTGGCAACATCTGTGGAGAGAAAGCAGAGTTAATGTTTCAGGTCCAGTGACCCTTGTTCAGTTCCGTTCAATTTTCCACAGATGCTGTCAGACCAGCTGAAATTTTCCGGCAATTTCTGTTTATGCACATGATCTCAATGCTGAGAAATGGGAGGTTACTTTGGACCAAAAGGGATAATGCGAAGCAGTGAAAATCTTGGAACATTGCAGATGTAAAATAGATCAATAACATGTCTGAGGAGGTCCAGAAAAGAACCCATGCCTCGTTAATGCTGGCGGTTTTATGTTTAGGACTAGAATACAGAGGGGTTAGATGTCACAGTTCAGCTGTACAAAGCCCTGGTTAAACTACGGTGGGAGCAGTTCTGGGCACTACACCTCAGGAAGGAGGGAGTGATCTTGGAGGGACTGCAGCAGAGGTTTACCAGAATGATCCACAGACCAAGGGTTACGCTACAAGGAAATATTCAACAAACTCGGAGTTATATTACCTTCAATTTGAGAAGGCTGAGAGGTGATTCGATCCAGGTTTTAAAAGGGAAACTGAGAGGAACTGATTAGGGAGTGCAGGACAGTGGGGTGGTGGGTGGGGGGAATGTGTTTAAATTCAGGTCAGATATTTCAGGAGTAAAGGTGGACAATACTGACACACACAGGGATGTTCTGAGATTTCAAAGTCTCTTTCACAAAGTGTAATTGTTACTTATAAATCTGAAATCGAGAAGAGTATTGTGTGAACCGATGGGATTAAAGGGGAAATGGAGCAAAGGTGGATATGTGGAGTTAGGTTACAGATCGTCTATCCTCTCGGTGAAGGGTCTTCTGTTCCTCAACAGAATGGCAGACAGCAAAAAAAGGGGATTTTTAGCCTATATCTGTCTAGCTGTCTCCCTCTTTACCTCAATGAGCCTAATTTTAATTCTGTGCAAGTAGGGTTACAAACTTACCCACCTCGGTCTCTCTTCCCCCTTTAGTCTCAATCTTTGTATGTTCATCCCTCACAATCAATCAGTCTTCTCTCAATTGCTTTGTTTGTGTGACCATGTGATTATGTCTGTCTGTCTCTCACTGTCTCTTTTACTCACTATATCTCCGACTCTCTCATTGCTGTCTGCAACTCTGTCTTTCTCTGATCAATGGGGAACTCCTGCTTCGACCAGGTTTCTAGGGGTTGAGCTCTGTCACATTGAGTTAGCATTGAGGCATCTCAGCTCAGTGAATATTTGATCATCTGAGGCATGACAAAAGGCTCATTAATCCCCAGTGGGAACACAGCCACACTGCATGCACTGAAACAGTATTGGCACTGTGTGAGATTAGTGCTGGCAACCACTGGCTCTGAGGAGGGGGAGGGGGAGAGGGAGAGAGCAAGCGAGATACTCAGGGCATTTGCAAACAATAAACAAACTGTAATGAATGTTCAGATCCCATCAGCGCAGATTGTCAATTTGAATTCAATGCACATAAATCTTAAAGTAAAAATATTTCAGTAGAAGTGACTGTGAAACTATCTGATGGAAACACTTCACAAGTGTTATTTCAGGACTAAAACCTGCCAGTCCTGCACCGTCCTCTCATCCCATACTGACTGAGCATTTACAGAGCTGTGCTATCCCAGTTCAACAAACGACTTTGGCAATAAATAAACCAGGCCTGAATGAGAAGCGATGGGAGTACAAGGGAACCAAAGGTTAACACAGGATTTATCAGGACTGTGAGTAATGCAGATTAAAATTGTGCAAGTCCAACGAAGCAAAAAGATCGTAACAAATTCTGCTCCAACAAGACACTGGATGGGAGTGGGGGTGGGGGAGGGGCTGGAGAGATGCATGGGAGAAAACCCTGAAGTCATTTGTCAGCCATCCAAGTCAACTGTCCAACTGCAGGGTGCATCACAGGAGAATATGATCGTGTCATTGCCTTTTGCATGCACCAAGAACAACAGCAGACCAGACCCCCAGCAAAGACTGGCCACTGAAGCCCGAATCTCCAGTGCCTTATCATCCTTCCCCATACGAGCTAACAGCAGAACCTTCCCAATCCCCGGGTGTAAGACATGGCTGAGTGGGGAGGAGGCTTCATCACTGAATAGGAAGCTTCTGGGTTCAAACCCCAGCCTGGTACTAACATTGGGAAAGCTGCACTATCAGAGGGTCAGTGCCAAAGGAGTGCAGCACTGTCAGAGGGTCAGTGCTGAGGGAGTGCTGCACTATTGGAGGGTCAGTGTTACGAGAGCACTGCACTGTTGGAGGGTCAGCACTGAAGGAGTGCTGCACTGTTGAAGGATCAGTGCTGAGGGAGTGCTGCCCTGTTGGAGGGTCAGAGCTAAGGGAGTGCCGCACTGTTGGTTGGTCAGTGCTGAGGGAGCGCTGCATTATCGGAGGGTCAGTGCTGAGGGAGTGCTGCACTATTGGAGGGTCAGTGCTGAAGGAGCGCTGCACTGTCGGAGGGTTAGCACTGAGAGAGCCCTGCATTGTCAGAGAGTCAGCGCTGAGGGAAAAACACCACATATCGGAGGGTCAACGCTGAAGGAGTGCCGCACTGATGGAAGGTCAGCACTGAAGGAGCGACACATTGTTGGAGGGTCAGCACTGAGTAAGTTTCACATGGTCAGAGAGAGGGTGACACTCTGAGGGACTGTGGTGAGGGCATGCTGTCTGGCAGACATAGAACATTGAGATACTGGAGCAGTATTAGAGGACCCACACCAAGGATAGAGAGAGAGAGAGAAAGAGAGCTGCCCCCTCGGGGATCACAGGGAAGAGAGCTGCCACATCAGGGGCTCACAGAGAGCTGCCTCATCAGGGGGGACAGACAGAAAGGGAGAGAGAGAGACTGCTGCCCCATCAGGAGGCCCCATCAGTTTTCATACAGCCAGAAACAGAGACCTTGTCCTCTCTCTTGTATGTATTTTAACCATCAGCCATCTATGGGATGAAAATGAGGGGAGGTCTCGATTTCTGGATCTAATGTTTATCTCTTCATCAAACACCAGAACAGATGGTCCTAGTGATGTTTGGAGAAATTTTCCAGCTCACTTCAGAATGTATTTTGATGGTTGTGGAACCCTTTGGGGAGCCCTGAGATTGTAAAAGGTGGTATATAAATGCAAATCTTCAGAAATGAAAATGTTGGCAAAGAGCAGGTGACCATGATGCTGAGGAAACAGTTATTTGGACTTCTGTCCCTCACTGAATACTTATTGGTTAATTATTTTACAGTAATTGGAATTATTATAACCACCATAAGTGACCTTTAAGCATAAAGCAAGATGCTGCAATTTTATTTCGGGATATTAATCTCAATGATTGCACTTCAAATTCAGTTGCAGCAAGGGATTTAAACTCAGTATTCAGTAAAAAAAAAACTGAACTTTGTGCCCCTCGATCAAAAGAGGTATTACTAATCACAGAAACTTTTCAGGAGTGTTGTCTAACTAAGAACTGATATTCGTAGATCACTGGTCAAAGCTGATAAAACTTCAAGGTTTGTTTTTCTGAGGTATTAAGTGATCCGATTAATATGGTAGGCTGGTCCAGAAAATTAAGTCACCTGGGATCCACAGTTGAGTTGCTAAGTTGGATGAAAAATTGGCTTGGTCATTGGAGACAGAGGTAGTTATGAATGGTGTTTTTCAGACTGGTAGTTTGTGACCCGTGGTGTTCTGCAAAGATCATTACTAAGACCTCTGTTGTTTGTAATCAATATAAATTATTGATGAAAAGTAGGTGGTCTGATTAGTAAGTTTGTAGACGACACACAAATTGGTGGAATTACAGATCGTGAGGATGGTTGTCAAAGGATACAGCAGGATATAGATCAGGGGTAAGTTGGGCAGAGAAATGGCAGATGGAGTTTAATCCGGCCAAGTGTTAAGTGAAGCGTTTTGGAAGGTCAAACGCTTGAGGAAAGTATACAGTAAATAGGAGGACCCTTAGGAGCATTGATATACAGAGGGATCTTGGGGTGCAAGTGTATAAAGCTCCCTGAAATTGCCACACAAGTGGATAAAATAGTAAAGAAGGCATACAGCATGCTCACCTTCATTGGTTGAGACACTGAGTATAAAACTATATCTAGGCCACATTAGAAGTATTGTGCACAGTTCTGGTCACCACACAATAGGAAGGATGTGGAGGCTTCGGAGACAATCCAAAAGGTTTATCAGGATGTTTCCAGCATTGGAATGTATTAGCTATAAGGAGATGTCGAATTGTTTTCGCTAGAGTGTCAGAGACTGAGGGGTGATCCGATAGAAGTATGTAAAAATGAAAGGGATGGATAGAGTGGAGTCTTTTTCTCAGGGTGGTTTTGATTTAAGGTGAGAGGTAAGTTTAAAGGAGATGTGTGAGGTGTGTACTTTACATAAAGATTGGTAGGTTCCTTGAAAGTACTGCCAGGCGAGATGATAAAAGCAGATATGATAGCAACTTTAAAATGTATTGAGAAAAACACATGAATAGGTAAGGAATAGAGAGACACAGACCATGTGCAGCAGATGGGATTAGTTAAGAATGGCATCATGGTCGGCACAGACATGGTGGGCTGACAGGCCTGTTCCTATGCTGTACTGTTTTTTGTTCTAAATGAACTTTCAGACAAAGGAGCAGTGTTTTGAAAGCTAGTGATTTCAAGTAAACCTGGACTGTAACCTGGTGTTGTGTGACTTCTGACTTTATCCAGCCCAATCCAACATCAGAATCTCCACACCTTGTTCGAAATGGTGGATGGTTTTGAAGGGCCTGAATGGCCTTATCTTTGCAATGGATAAGAAATCACTGAGGCCCACAGGGTGGCACAGCTGAGCAGAGGGCCCCAACTGGCTCAATAACACCATCTACTGGTGCAGCACATTCTTGCAGGTGTTCCACAGCATGGAGGCCACTCAGCCCATCTCCCTCCTATTCAGAGGGAGCGGTGATCTGAAAAAGGCCATTCAGTCCATCTAATGTTGGAAAAACCATTCTTTAATCTTATTTAATTTTTGATTGTGGACTGAATTAGAAAAAGAATGG
This sequence comes from Chiloscyllium punctatum, assembly GCF_047496795.1. Lineage (NCBI taxonomy): Eukaryota > Metazoa > Chordata > Chondrichthyes > Orectolobiformes > Hemiscylliidae > Chiloscyllium > Chiloscyllium punctatum. Next base: position 79,444,609 of record NC_092769.1, on the reverse strand, counting down.
AAGAAGTAATTCACAGAATCACAAATTGCTATAGCACAGAAGGTCATTCAGTCCATTGAGACTGAACTAGTTCCATTGCCTATAGCCAGTCTCCAGTCTTTTCCCCATATCTCCGTATACCAGAGAGACACCCTGCACAGAAACTGTCCCAGACACAAACACACACACACACAATGCATTCAGACACCATGCCCAGATACAGACATCCCATTCAGATGCTGCTGCACCTAGACACCCAACAGGTCGCCCAGACACTGCACCCATACAGACACTACACCCAGACACCCAACAGGTCACCCAGACGCTGCACCCATACAGACAGTACACCCAGACACCCAACAGGTCGCCCAGACACTGCACCCATACAGACACTACACCCAGACACCCAACAGGTCACCCAGACGCTGCACCCATACAGACACTAAACCCAGACACTGCACCCATACAGACACTACACCCAGACACACAACAGGTCGCCCAGACGCTGAACCCATACAGACACTACACCCAGACACTGCACCCATACAGACACTACACCCAGACGCTGCACCCATACAGACACTACACCCAGACACCCAACAGGTCACCCAGACACTGAACCCATACAGACACTACACCCAGACACCCAACAGGTCGCCCAGACGCTGCACCCATACAGACACTACACCCAGACACCCAACAGGTCGCCCAGACGCTGAACCCATACAGACAGTACACCCAGACACCCAACAGGTCGCCCAGACGGTGCACCCATACAGACACTACACCCAGACACCCAACAGGTCACCCAGACGCTGAACCCATACAGACACTACACCCAGACACCCAACAGGTCACCCAGACGCTGAACCCATACAGACACTACACCCAGACACCCAACAGGTCGCCCAGACGCTGAACCCATACAGACACTACACCCAGACACCCAACAGGTCGCCCAGACGCTGAACCCATACAGACAGTACACCCAGACACCCAACAGGTCACCCAGACGCTGAACCCATACAGACACTACACCCAGACACCCAACAGGTCGCCCAGACGCTGAACCCATACAGACAGTACACCCAGACACCCAACAGGTCACCCAGACGCTGAACCCATACAGACAGTACACCCAGACACCCAACAGGTCACCCAGACGCTGAACCCATACAGACAGTACACCCAGACACCCAACAAGTCACCCAGACGCTGAACACATACAGACAGTACACCCAGACACCCAACAGGTCGCCCAGACGGTGCACCCATACAGACACTACACCCAGACACCCAACAGGTCACCCAGACGCTGAACCCATACAGACACAACACCCAGACACCCAACAGGTCACCCAGACACTGCACCCATACAGACACTACACCCAGACGCTGAACCCATACAGACAGTACACCCAGACACCCAACAGGTCACCCAGACACTGCACCCATACAGACAGTACACCCAGACACCCAACAGGTCACCCAGACGCTGAACCCATACAGACAGTACACCCAGACACCCAACAGGTCGCCCAGACGCTGAACCCATACAGACAGTACACCCAGACACCCAACAGGTCGCCCAGACGCTGAACCCATACAGACACTACACCCAGACACCCAACAGGTCGCCCAGACGCTGAACCCATACAGACAGTACACCCAGACACCCAACAGGTCGCCCAGACGCTGCACCCATACAGACACTACACCCAGACACCCAACAGGTCGCCCAGACGCTGAACCCATACAGACACTACACCCAGACACCCAACAGGTCGCCCAGACGCTGCACCCATACAGACACTACACCCAGACACCCAACAGGTCACCCAGACGCTGAACCCATACAGACACTACACCCAGACACCCAACAGGTCGCCCAGACGCTGCACCCATACAGACACTACACCCAGACACCCAACAGGTCACCCAGACGCTGAACCCATACAGACACTACACCCAGACACCCAACAGGTCACCCAGACGCTGAACCCATACAGACACTACACCCAGACACCCAACAGGTCGCCCAGACGCTGAACCCATACAGACAGTACACCCAGACACCCAACAGGTCGCCCAGACGCTGAACCCATACAGACACTACACCCAGACACCCAACAGGTCACCCAGACGCTGAACCCATACAGACACTACACCCAGACACCCAACAGGTCGCCCAGATGCTGCACCCATACAGACACTACACCCAGACACCCAACAGGTCACCCAGACGCTGCACCCATACAGACAGTATACCCAGACACCCAACAGGTCGCCCAGACGCTGAACCCATACAGACAGTACACCCAGACACACAACAGGTCACCCAGACGCTGAACCCATACAGACACTACACCCAGACACCCAACAGGTCACCCAGACGCTGAACCCATACAGACACTACACCCAGACACACAACAGGTCGCCCAGACGCTGAACCCATACAGACACTACACCCAGACGCTGCACCAATACAGACACTACACCCAGACGCTGCACCAATACAGACACTACACCCAGACACCCAACAGGTCACCCAGACGCTGAACCCATACAGACACTACACCCAGACACCCAACAGGTCACCCAGACGCTGAACCCATACAGACGGTACACCCAGACACCCAACAGGTCGCCCAGACGCTGCACCCATACAGACAGTACACCCAGACACCCAACAGGTCGCCCAGACGCTGCACCCATACAGACAGTACACCCAGACACCCAACAGGTCGCCCAGACGCTGCACCCATACAGACAGTACACCCAGACACCCAACAGGTCACCCAGACGCTGAACCCATACAGACACTACACCCAGACACCCAACAGGTCACCCAGACGCTGAACCCATACAGACACTACACCCAGACACCCAACAGGTCACCCAGACGTTGCACCCATACAGACACTACACCCAGACACCCAACAGGTCACCCAGACGCTGAACCCATACAGACAGTACACCCAGACACCCAACAGGTCACCCAGACACTGCACCCATACAGACACTACACCCAGACGCTGAACCCATACAGACACTACACCCAGACACCCAACAGGTCGCCCAGACGCTGCACCCATACAGACACTACACCCAGACACCCAACAGGTCACCCAGACGCTGAACCCATACAGACACTACACCCAGACACCCAACAGGTCGCCCAGACGCTGAAACCATACAGACACGACACCCAGACACCCAACAGGTCACCCAGACGCTGAACCCATACAGACAGTACACCCAGACACCCAACAGGTCACCCAGACACTGCACCCATACAGACACTACACCCAGACGCTGAACCCATACAGACACTACACCCAGACACCCAACAGGTCGCCCAGACGCTGCACCCATACAGACACTACACCCAGACACCCAACAGGTCACCCAGACGCTGAACCCATACAGACACTACACCCAGACACCCAACAGGTCGCCCAGACGCTGAACCCATACAGACAGTACACCCAGACACCCAACAGGTCGCCCAGACGCTGAACCCATACAGGCAGTACACCCAGACACCCAACAGGTCACCCAGACGCTGAACCCATACAGACACTACACCCAGACACCCAACAGGTCGCCCAGACGCTGAACCCATACAGACACTACACCCAGACCCCCAACAGGTCACCCAGACGCTGAACCCATACAGACAGTACACCCAGACACCCAACAGGTCGCCCAGACGCCGAACCCATACAGACAGTACACCCAGACACCCAACAGGTCACCCAGACGCTGCACCCATACAGACACTACACCCAGACACCCAACAGGTCACCCAGACGCTGAACCCATACAGACAGTACACCCAGACACCCAACAGGTCACCCAGACGCTGAACCCATACAGACAGTACACCCAGACACCCAACAGGTCGCCCAGACGCTGAACCCATACAGACACTACACCCAGACACCCAACAGGTCGCCCAGACGCTGCACCCATACAGACACTACACCCAGACACCCAACAGGTCACCCAGACGCTGAACCCATACAGACAGTACACCCAGACACCCAACAGGTCGCCCAGACGCTGCACCCATACAGACACTACACCCAGACACCCAACAGGTCGCCCAGACGCTGAACCCATACAGACAGTACACCCAGACACCCAACAGGTCGCCCAGACGCTGAACCCAGACAGTACATCCAGACATCCTAGACAGACATCCCACACAGCTGAAAATGTGTTGCTGGAAAAGCGCAGCAGGTCAGGCAGCATCCAAGAAGCAGGAGAATCGATGTTTCGGGCATAAGCCCTTCTTCAGGAATAAGCCATTCCTGAAGAAGGGCTCATGCCCGAAACGTCAATTGTCCTGTTCCCTGGATGCTGCCTGACCTGCTGCGCTTTTCCAGCAACACATTTTCAGCTCTGATCTCCAGCATCTGCAGTCCTCACTTTCTCCTCGAAGATATCCCACACAGACAAAACAAATTCAGTGTACAGAGTTGAAAGCATTTTAATGTTCTGTTATAATATGTTAGTCTTAGAAACTGCTGTTTTCCTTGCTGAAGCCGTTTCTTCTCCCTATAAGGCCCCTCGTCATAATTACAACAAGACAAAAGGCTAGCTTTTAACATTTCGACCTAAATGATGGAAGGACCAGGGCCCCATGCAAGATCTTCTACTCTCTCATCCCACAGGACATGGGGGCAGGGGGGTTGGGGGAAGGTGGAACCACTGAACCTGGGATAGAGTGGAGAGACCTCATGCTGATCCTTCCCACCACCCTGCTGAAACTGAGCAAGCAACCAGGGATAAAACTACAGGGAGAAAACTACAGGGATATAAAGCTATGGAATTAAAAACACCCCCATTTCCTGCATGGAGATGGAAACTGAATTTGATCCAAGCAGTGTTTCAAGTGACCCATGTCAGCCAGCAGTCCCCAGTTCCCATCTCACATTGATCGTCATACATAAAACCATCATGATTCAACATCCAAAGATAATTTGTGTAAGTGAAGAGATCAGCAGACCCAAAGGCAGAATCAGTCACAGAGACGTGGAATTTAATCCCAAAGGGAACACTGCCTATCATGTAGAGTCTAGGATATAGTGACTCACAGGTCATGGTGACCGTCCAGAGACACTGACCATTGCAATATAATGGCCATCCAGAGACACTGACTATCACAACATAGTGACTGTAACAACATAGTGACTGTCCAGAGACGCCAACCAGGCTAGATACATTGTCCATTGATTCCACTGCTGACCACCTTCTATTCCTCACTGACCTCAGCAGCAGGTCTGAGTGGATATTAACTCCTGTCATTCACATACACACACTCAAAAAATGTCCCACGCACCACCAATACATTTTTTTTCCAATCAGAAACTCCACAGTAGTGGAGCTGGCCCCTGGTCAGGTACAAGAGCTGATTCCTAATCAGACTACACCCTCTCAGTTATAGCAGGCTTATAGTGAGCCCAATGCTCTCTTGCACTTGAGTTTCTGGTCCACAATAGGAACTTCACTCGTTGCCACCCGTGCCCCCCCCCCCACCTCCCGTTACTACCCGTGACCCCCCCCACCCACCCACCCCACCTCCCGTTACTACCGTTCTCCCAGACCCCTGACAAGGGGCAGTACCCACAGCTGAGATGAAGGCATCTCAACAAGACCAACTGTGGAGCTGATACTGTCAGTTCCAGCAGCAGCACAGATACACAGACACCAACGACTTAGAGCCATGCTCAATCTGGGATTGGTGGGGCTGGATTTAGTTTGCAGTGAGGGTTAAACTGGTTGAGGAAATGGAGCAGGAAAGTTCAGGTTACAACCAATAATAATGTGGCACTGACCATGGGAAGCCAGAACTTCAGCCCTACGGGCCCAAAGCACTAGGGGAGCCCTCTACAGAGGCGGGGACTAGGCTGCAGTGTGAAAGGGGCTCTGTGCAGAGGTGGGGGGAAGAAGCTGCAGTGTGAGGGGAGCTCTGTCCCGAGTGGGAAAGGGGCTGCAGTGGGAGGAGAGCTGTATGCGGGGGGTGGGGGGGAATGGGGCTGCATGTGAAGGGAGCTCTGTATAGAAAGGGGGAGGAGGGACTGCAGTGTCAGGAGAGCTCCATACAGAGATGGGAAGGAGCTGCAGTGTGAGGGGAGCTCTGTACAAGGGAGAGAAGGGGCTGAAGAGTGAGGAGAGCTGTGTGTGTATAGGGGAGGTGAGGGGCTGCAATGTGAAGACAACTCTGTACGGGGGTGGGGGGGGAACGTCTGTGTACACAGAGGGGAACTCCGTACAAAGAGGGGAAGATGCTGCAGAGTGAGGGGCGCTTTGTATAGAGGTGGGGAAGGGGCTGCAGTGCAAGGAGAGCTGTCCCAAGTGGGGGAAGGGGCTGCAGTGTGAGGAGAGTTCGGTGTGTATAGGGGAGGTGAGGGGCTGCAATATGAGGAGAACTCCCTACCAAGCAGGGAAGGGGCTGAAGAGCAAGGGATGCTCTATACAGAGAGGGCAATGGGCTGCAGTGTGAGGAGAGCTCTGTACAGAGGGGGCAATGGGCTACAGTGGGAGGAGAGCTCTGTACAGAGGGGGGAAGGGGCTGCAGTGGGAGGGGAGCTCTGTACAGAGGGGGGAAGGGGCTGCAGTGTGAGGAGAGCTCTGTACAGAGGGGGGGAAAGGGGCTGCAGTGTGAGGGGAGCTCTGTACAGAGGGGGGGAGAAGGGGCTGCAGTGTGAGGGGAGCTCTGTACAGACGGGGGGAGAAGGGGCTGCAGTGTGAGGGGAGCTCTGTACAGAGGGGGGAGAAGGGGCTACAGTGGGAGGAGAGCTCTGTACAGAGGGGGGAAGGGGCTGCAGTGGGAGGGGAGCTCTGTACAGAGGGGGGAAGGGGCTGCAGTGGGAGGAGAGCTCTGTACAGAGGGGGGAGAAGGGGCTACAGTGGGAGGAGAGCTCTGTACAGAGGGGGGGAAAGGGGCTGCAGTGGGAGGGGAGCTCTGTACAGAGGGGGGAAGGGGCTGCAGTGTGAGGGGAGCTCTGTACAGAGGGGGGAAGGGGCTGCAGTGTGAGGGGAGCTCTGTACAGAGGGGGGGGAAGGGGCTGCAGTGTGAGGGGAGCTCTGTACAGAGGGGGGAAGGGGCTGCAGTGTGAGGGGAGCTCTGTACAGAGAGGGGGGAAGGGGCTGCAGTGTGAGGAGAGCTCTGTACAGAGGGGGGAGAAGGGGCTGCAGTGTGAGGGGAGCTCTGTACAGAGGGGGGGAGAAGGGGCTGCAGTGTGAGGGGAGCTCTGTACAGAGGGGGGAGAAGGGGCTGCAGTGTGAGGGGAGCTCTGTACAGAGGGGGGGAGAAGGGGCTGCAGTGTGAGGGGAGCTCTGTACAGAGGGGGGAGAAGGGGCTGCAGTGTGAGGGGAGCTCTGTACAGAGGGGGGGAGAAGGGGCTGCAGTGGGAGGGGAGCTCTGTACAGAGGGGGGAAGGGGCTGCAGTGTGAGGAGAGCTCTGTACAGAGGGTGGAAGGAACTGCAGTGTGAGGGGAGCTCTGTACAGAGGGGAGAAGGGGCTGCAGTGTGAGGGGAGCTCTGTACAGAGGGGGGGAGAAGGGGCTGCAGTGTGAGGGGAGCTCTGTACAGAGGGGGGAGAAGGGGCTGCAGTGTGAGGGGAGCTCTGTACAGAGGGGGGAGAAGGGGCTGCAGTGTGAGGGGAGCTCTGTACAGAGGGGGGAGAAGGGGCTGCAGTGTGAGGGGAGCTCTGTACAGAGGGGGGAGAAGGGGCTGCAGTGTGAGGGGAGCTCTGTACAGAGGGTGGAAGGAACTGCAGTGTGAGGGGAGCTCTGTACAGAGGGGGGAGAAGGGGCTGCAGTGTGAGGGGAGCTCTGTACAGAGGGGGGAAGGGGCTGCAGTGTGAGGAGAGCTCTGTACAGAGGGGGGAAGGGGCTGCAGTGGGAGGGGAGCTCTGTACAGAGGGGGGAAGGGGCTGCAGTGTGAGGGGAGCTCTGTACAGAGGGGGGAGAAGGGGCTGCAGTGTGAGGGGAGCTCTGTACAGAGGGGGGAGAAGGGGCTGCAGTGTGAGGGGAGCTCTGTACAGAGGGGGGGGAAGGGGCTGCAGTGGGAGGGGAGCTCTGTACAGAGGGGGGGAGAAGGGGCTGCAGTGTGAGGGGAGCTCTGTACAGAGGGGGGAGAAGGGGCTGCAGTGTGAGGGGAGCTCTGTACAGAGGGGGGGAGAAGGGGCTGCAGTGTGAGGGGAGCTCTGTACAGAGGGGGGAGAAGGGGCTACAGTGGGAGGAGAGCTCTGTACAGAGAGGGGAAGGGGCTACAGTGTGAGGAGAGCTCTGTACAGAGGGGGGAAGATGCTGCAGTGTGAGGAGAGCTCTGTACAGAGGGGGGAAGATGCTGCAGTGTGAGGGGAGCTCTGTACAGAGGGGGGAAGGGGCTGCAGTGTGAGGGGAGCTCTGTACAGAGGGGGGAAGGGGCTGCAGTGTGAGGGGAGCTCTGTACAGAGGGGAGAAGATGCTGCAGTGTGAGGGGAGCTCTGTACAGAGGGGGGAAGGGGCTGCAGTGTGAGGGGAGCTCTGTACAGAGGGGGGAAGGGGCTGCAGTGTGAGGGGAGCTCTGTACAGAGGGGGGAAGGTGCTGCAGTGTGAGGGGAGCTCTGTACAGAGGGGGGAAGGGGCTGCAGTGTGAGGGGAGCTCTGTACAGAGGGGGGAAGGTGCTGCAGTGTGAGGGGAGCTCTGTACAGAGGGGGGAAGGGGCTGCAGTGTGAGGGGAGCTCTGTACAGAGGGGGGAGAAGGGGCTGCAGTGTGAGGGGAGCTCTGTACAGAGGGGGGGAGAAGGGGCTGCAGTGTGAGGGGAGCTCTGTACAGAGGGGGGAGAAGGGGCTGCAGTGTGAGGGGAGCTCTGTACAGAGGGGGAGAAGGGGCTGCAGTGTGAGGGGAGCTCTGTACAGAGGGGGGAAGGTGCTGCAGTGTGAGGGGAGCTCTGTACAGAGGCGGGAAGGGGCTGCAGTGTGAGGGGAGCTCTGTACAGAGGGGGGAAGGTGCTGCAGTGTGAGGGGAGCTCTGTACAGAGGGGGGAAGGGGCTGCAGTGTGAGGGGAGCTCTGACCTAAGTGGGAAAGGGCTGCAGTGGGAGGAGAGCTCTGTCCCAAGTGGGAAGGGGCTGCAGTGGGTGGAGTGCTCTGTACAGAGGGGGGAATGTGCTGCAGTGGGAGGAGAGCTGTCTGTACAGAGAGCGAAGGAGCTGCTGCACAAAAATGTAGAGGCTTCAACTAAGACAAGGTAACAGCAACAATCTACAACGTCCAGAAGGTTCTGCAGGCGACTGGCAAATAAACACATCCAAATATATAAATATGTCACTCAAGAATTCTCATCAGCAATGTGCAAGTGTCCTTCAAACAAAGAATCCAGGGAGAGTGCTCTTCAGTCACACCCAGCTCATCTGGAATTTCACCTTACAATGTGGCATCGGGCTCCTGCAAATCCTAAAGAACCAAGAACAAAACAAATCAAATCAAACTGAACAAAGTGATGATTAAACTATACACAATGCACAAACCTCTGTACTGATGTGTTGGTTTCCCCCTTCATTGATGATGGGCATATTTGGGCAGCCTCCTCCTCCAATGAGTTTTTAAATTGTTCACCATCGACCATCCAACACTGGATGTGGTAGGACTGCAGAGCTTAGATCTGATCCACTGGTTGTGGGATTTGTTAGCTCTGTCTATCACTTGCTGCTTCTGTTGTTTTGCATGCAAGTAGTCCTGTTTGGTAGCTTCACCAGGCTGACATCTCACTTTTAGGTATGCCTAGTGGTACTCTTGGCATGCTGTCCTGCACTCTCCATTGAACCAGGGTTGATTCCCTGGCTTGATGGTAATGGTTGAGAGGAGAATATGCCAGGCTATGAAGTTAGATTGTGTTGGGAGTATAATTCTACTGCTATTGATAGCCCACAGTATCTCATAGATGCCAAGTCTTGAATCCCTCAATCTGTTTGCCACACAACACGATGGAGGGTATTCTCAATATGAAGGCAGCACTTTGTCTCCACATGGACTGTGTGGTGATCACTTTTACTGATACTCCCATGCCCTGTCTCACAGCTATGTCCTTTTGGACCTGACCAGCTCCATCAGTTGTACTGCTGCCAAGGCACTCTTGGTGAAATGCCCCACCCAGAGGACATTCTGGTCCTTGCCACTCTCAGTGCTTCCTCCAACATGAAGGAGTACTGAGTTATCAGCCGAGGGAGGATGGTACGTGGTAATCTGCAGGAGGTTTCCCTGCCCATGTTTGATGTGAAGATTTGTGACCTCATGCAGTCAGAAGTCAATGTAGAGGACCCGCAGGGCAACACCCTCCTTTGCAGAACAGAAAGGGCTGTTCTTGCCATTGTCATTTCTGATGCCCTGATCAATGCATATTGTCTGTCTTGTTTCATTCCTTTTTTGAGACCTTTTAATGATTGATACAACTGAGTGACTTGCTCAGTCGTTTCAGAGGATAGTCAACCTCATTGCAGTGGCTCAGAAGTCACTTGCAGGCCAGACCAGGTAAGGACAGAGGCTTTCCTTCCCTTAAAGGGTATGAGTGAACCAGGTTGTGTTTTTTTAGGATAAACAACAATGGTCTCATGGTCATCGTTAGAATTTAACACCAGATTTTTATTGACTTCAAATTCCATCATCTGCCATTCAAACCCAGGTTCCTGGGTTTGAATTACCAGACCAGTGACAATATCATGGTACCATTACCTTTTTTCTGTTCCTGCCATGGACAGAGACAGAACTAGGTAATCTGTAATGGGGCAAAAAGACATCTCCTACCCATATACAAACTTCATCAGTTATTTGTAAATATTCACCTCATCAGTGCTTGTAGGGGCCAGCCGATTGTAAACTGATTCGATTACATTCCGTCTGAGAGAACAAACATCAAAAGAAACTTATTTCAACAAAGTGTTTCTGAATCAGAAGTAATGCAGAAGAAACAAGTGATCAGCAACTCTATCAGAGTCACAAGGTCTCACTCCATAATCCCACAGCAACATAAAGCTACAAAGTCAGCGCCGCAGTGTCAGAGGGTCAGTACTGAGGGGGCACTGCACTGTCGTAGGGTCAGCACCACAGTGTCAGAGGTTCAGTACTGAGGGGACACTGCACTGTCGTAGGGTCAGCACCACAGTGTCAGAGCGTCAGCGCTGAAGGAGCACCACACTGTCGGAGGGTCAGCGCTGAGGGAGTGCCGCACTGTCGGAGGGTCAGCAGCGAGGGAGTGCCGCACTGTCGGAGGGTCAGCAGCGAGGGAGTGCCGCACTGTCGGAGGGTCAGCAGCGAGGGAGTGCCGCACTGTCGGAGGGTCAGCAGCGAGGGAGTGCCGCACTGTCGGAGGGTCAGCAGCGAGGGAGTGCCGCACTGTCGGAGGGTCAGCAGCGAGGGAGTGCCGCACTGTCGGAGGGTCAGCAGCGAGGGAGTGCCGCACTGTCGGAGGGTCAGTGCTGAGGGAGTGCCGCAATGTCGGAGGGTCAGTGCTGAGGGAGCGCCAAACTGTTGGAGGGTCAGCACCACAGTGTCAGATGGTCAACACTGAGGGAGTGCCTGTCGGAGGGTCAGCACTGTACAGTCATAGGGTCAGTGCTGAGTGGAGTACCCACACAGTTGGAGGGTCAGTGCTGAGGGAGCGTGCACTTTCAGAGGATTAATACTCGAGCACCACTCTGTCAGTCATTGTGTTCACTGGTGGGCACTATCATGGGTGGTGTTACTGTCTGGGACAAAGGGGGTGGAGGCGGTAAAGAGACGCAGACTCTGAGGACTCTGTACTTGCTGATGAGGCCTCCTCCAGGTGGCAGGTTGGGAATGTTCTCGATGATCAGTGTATGCATTATGTCCAGTAACCCCAGAGGAGCATCCAGGCCAGACGTGGTCACCAACTCTGCAAGGAAAGAACAAAAAAATACTGTGAACATCTTCGAAACAAATATAAAATGTTTGTGTTCATGAAGAGCTGAAATGAAGAAAAGGTGTGAAAAAGCAACATAATGTGGCCCACCCTGGTCAAGGATCAGGCTGTTCCTCTCAGAGATGAGAGAGACTTGAACTGGAGCGGAGGAATCAGCCAGCGAAGAAAGGGGCAGCTCCCAGCCCCAATACTTTGTTTCTATTTACTCAAAGGACGTGGGGGGGGGGGGGGGTCATTGACTGGGCCAACATTTATTGCCAATCCCTAACTGTCACATGAGAAGGTGGTGATGAGCTGCTTTCTTGAACCACTGCAGTCCATGTGCTGTCGGGGTACTCACAATGCCGTTAGGAAGGGAGTTCCAGGATTTTGTAGGAACGGTAATATATTTCCAAGTCAGGATTGTGAGCGGCTTGGATGAGAACTTGCAGGTAGTGGTGTTTCCATGTATCTGCTGCCCTTATCCTTTGAGATGGAAATGGTCATGGGTTTGGAAGGTGGAATCTATGGATGCTTGGTTAATGTCTGCAGTGTATCTTGTAAATAGTACTGCTGCTCGTGAGGGAGTGAATGTTTGTGGATATGATGCCAATCAAAATAGCTAAGTATAACTCTAATCAGTAGAGAATTTGCCCCCTGCTTCCCAGTGATTCCAGTTTTGTTCAGGGTCCTTGGTGTCCTACTCAGTCAAACGTGGCCTTGATTTCAAGGGCTGTCAATCTCAATTCAACTCTGAATTTTAGCTCTTTTGTCCATTTTCGAACCGAGGCTGTAATGAGGTCAGGAGCTGAATGGCCCTGGCAGAACCCAAACTGGGCATCACTGAGCAGGTGCTGCTTGATAGCACTGTTGATGACACCTTCCATCACTTTACTGATGGTTAAGAGTGGACTGATTGTTCTGCTTTTTGTGTAAAGGGCATACCTGGGCAAAATTTCCACATTGTCAGCTAGGTGCCCAGTATTGTTAAATTACAGATTGCAGTGAAACATTAAGATGACAAGGAAGGATCAGCTTTATTCCCTGACTGGATTCCCTGGTCATTTACAGCAGGGACTCTCTTATAAGGTGGAGTTTAGAATGAGGACCACAAGATAAAATGTCCCAGGTTTAAATCCACCCCCAACACTGTCTTGAGGTCCAGGGGATTAAATAGAATACAGTCCATCACTGTGACAAATCTCACTCTTTGAATGATCACACAAGGTCACAGTCAATATAGGGGTAACTGACACAGCCTCTAGTCTGTAATGTTAAAATATTAAATTGTACTGTCTCTCTGGACATGAATGTAATTTTAAAGGATTAAACTGTACTTTCTCCAAGAAGCTGAACATTCTGGAAGTGGGTGGGGGTGATATTCTGTCTCACAGACAGCATGCAGGAATGTGGATGACTATCCATTGAAATCCACACTTCATCTGGGCAGCCATTCACTACGATTTTACTGCTATTATCAAATTGAATTCTCATTTAGTCTCTTCCATTCAGAAATGCTTTCATAGCCATTCTCCAGCCAATCAAATTTGTTTGCGTGATCATTCCCCAATACTGAAGTATATCACACCAAGATTGCCCGGAGAACTAGCGGAGCCGGAACTCATTTGCAGGGCTGCCCCAAAGTGAGGACATATCACACCTACATTGATTATCTTGGGGAATCAAGGAGTCAGGAAATCATCTACACAATGATTCCCCAGGATTAGGGCATTTACATTATCTCTGAAGATGACCTCATCCTACCATTGTACCTGAGGTAACATGTGGTTATTGGGGAGAGGGGGGTTGACTAGAGTACCTGTGAGCATTACTAACTGACTCGTACAAAGGGGATGTATTTCCTTTGTTCGGGGCTTCTTTTGACTCGACTTCGCACACCTGCAAAGAGGGTCAAAGGGGTCACCTAGCTTGTACAGGCTTTAATAAACTTTAACTGTTTGCAGAAGTTAGTGTGTGTGAATTGCACCTTGTTCGTGAAACCTCGGGAAAAGAACCTGACAAGGCAATTCCCGCATCAATAGCTAAGATCTTTGAAGGTTTAACATGAAAGTGTCAGTCTCAAAAGGGCTCAGCCCAGCCTGCTTACAGCCTCTGACCTTTCACTCGTGCTTCCAGGTATCTGTCAAGCTCAGCCTCCCTCTGTTTTGCTTCCTCCGAAGGTCTTGGGGCGTTCTCAAAGCACACCAACTCTATGCTTATGTTGTCCCGACTGCCCTGAAAAAGATGAACACAAACAGGAGCCCTGAGTTCAACTAGCCTAAAGCACATCATTTCAACACCAAACTAGCAATTCAAAACATCACATGCAAAAGACTAACAATAACATGCATTTCAAAAACACCTTGCAACATCTCAGAACACTGCAAAGATCTCTACCAGCATATGAACACAATGTACATACATGAAAAGAACCCACAAGGAAACCGGTTAATGAGGGAAGAAAAAACCAAAAGAACTGCACATGCTGGAAATCAGAAACAAAAACAGAAATTGCTGGAAAAGCTCAGCAGGTTTTGCAGCATCTGTGGAGAGAAAGCAGAGCTAACATTTCAGATCCAGTGACCCTTCATCAGAAATAATGCTGCTGGATCTGCTGAGTTTTTCCAGCAATTTCTGTTTTTGTTTCTGTTAATGTGACACATCTTGAGAGAGAAAGATTGGCCAAATTCTTCCAAGTGCAAGATCTTCTCTCACCCAAAAGGAGGATAGACACAGCTTCAGTTTGATGTCCCAACAGAAGATAACGCCTCAGACAGGTGCAGCTCTCCCTCAGTTCAGACCCTATGACAGTGTGGCATTCCCTTAGCACTGACTCTCTGACATTACCCGCTCCCTCAGCACCAACCCTCCAAGAGTGTGGCACTCACTCAGCACTGACCCTCCGACAATGCGGCGCTCCCTCAGCACCAACCCTCTGACAGTGCGGCGCTCCCTCAGCACCAACCCTCCGACAGTGCTCACTCCCTCAGCACCGACCCTCCGACAGTGCGGCACTCCCTCAGCACTGACCCTCCGACAGTGCGGCGCTCCCTCAGCACTGACCCTCCGACAGTGCAGCACTCCCTCAGCACTGACCCTCCGACAGTGCGGCGCTCCCTCAGCACCAACCCTCCGACAGTGCAGCGCTCCCTCAGCACTGACCCTCCGACAGTGCAGCGCTCCCTCAGCACTGACCCTCCGACAGTGCGGCGCTCCCTCAGCACTGACCCTCCGACAGTGCGGCGCTCCCTCAGCACTGACCCTCCGACAGTGCAGCGCTCCCTCAGCACTGACCCTCCGACAGTGCAGCGCTCCCTCAGCACTGACCCTCCGACAGTGCGGCGCTCCCTCAGCACCGACCCTCCGACAGTGCAGCGCTCCCTCAGCACCGACCCTCCGACAGTGCGGCGCTCCCTCAGCACCGACCCTCCGACAGTGCGGCGCTCCCTCAGCACTGACCCTCCGACAGTGCAGCGCTCCCTCAGCACCGACCCTCCGACAGTGCAGCGCTCCCTCAGCACTGACCCTCCGACAGTGCGGCGCTACCTCAGCACTGACCCTCTGACAGTGCGGCGCTCCCTCAGCACTGACCCTCCGACAGTGCGGCGCTCCCTCAGCACGGACCCTCCGACAGTGCGGCGCTCCCTCAGCACTGACCCTCCGACAGTGTGGCGCTCCCTCAGCACTGACCCTCCGACAGTGTGGCGCTCCCTCAGCACTGACCCTCCGACAGTGTGGCGCTCCCTCAGCACCAACCCTCCAACAGTGCGGCGCTCCCTCAGCACTGACCCTCCGACAGTGCGGCGCTCCCTCAGCACTGACCCTCTGACAGTGCAGCGCTCCCTCAGCACTGACCCTCCGACAGTGCAGCACTCCCTCAGCACCAACCCTCCGACAGTGCGGCGCTCCCTCAGCACCAACCCTCCGACAGTGCGGCGCTCCCTCAGCACCAACCCTCCGACAGTGCGGCACTCCCTCAGCACTGACCCTCCGACAGTGCAGCGCTCCCTCAGCACTGACCCTCCGACAGTGCGGCGCTCCCTCAGCACCAACCCTCCGACAGTGCGGCACTCCCTCAGCACTGACCCTCCGACAGTGCAGCGCTCCCTCAGCACTGACCCTCCGACAGTGCGGCGCTCCCTCAGCACCAACCCTCCGACAGTGCGGCGCTCCCTCAGCACCAACCCTCCGACAGTGCGGCGCTCCCTCAGCACTGACCCTCATGGCTTGTTGGTGGGATGATTACTGAATGGCAGAACTGGTGTGAGGGGCTGAATGGTCTCCTCCTCGTTTTTATCAGGGAAGCAGATAGCAACACACCCAAAGGAATGTCTCTTATAATGGGGCCTCCAGTTCCCAGTGTCTCCACTCCTCCAGGATTGTACAAAGTCTCCTGCTCTCAGATCCAGCCTCAGTGCTATAATGCTGGCTACTCCTCTCCATCTATTAATGCTGGCAGGTCCTGACAATAAATCTGCTGCCAAGTGCACAGAGAGGGGCCCAGATTGTGGGAACAGGATTTGGCAAAGGGCCTGACTTGGTCACCTCACAATATCTGTCCATTGCCTCACGGATGTTGGGTGTCACTGGCTAGGTTAGCATTTATTATCCACCCTTAATTGCCCTGGAGATAAAATTGGTGAGCAACCTTCTTGAACCACTGCAGTCCATGTGCTGTAACAGACCACAATATCCCTTAGGGAAGGAATTCCAGGATTTTGACCTAGTGTCACTGAAGGAACAATGATATATTTCCAAGTCAGGATGATCAATGGCTTGGAGGGGAACTTGCAAGGGGTGGTGTTGCCATGTATCTGATGCCCTTGTCCTTCTAAATGGAAGTGGTCATGGTTTGGAAGGTGCTGGGTGAGGATCTTCGGTGCATTTCTGCAAGGCATCTTGGAGATGGTACACACTGCTGTTAGTGAGAGTCAATGGTGGGAGAATGGATATTTGTGGATGTGGTCGAGAGTATGTTGCTAGAAAAGCACAGCAAATCAGGCAGTATCTGAGCAGCAGGAAAATTGATGTCTCGGGCTGCAGCCCTTTGTGGATGTGGTACCAATCAATCGGGGGCTGTTTTTTCCCGGATGGTGTCAAACTTCTTCAGTGTTGTTGGAGCTGCACTCATCCAGAAAGTGGGAAGTATTCCATCACACTGCTGATTTGTGCCTTGTACGTGATGGACACTCCCCTTTGGGAAGTCAGGAGGTGAGTTACTCATGGCAGGATTCCCAACCTCTGACCTGCTGTTGTAGTCACTGTGTTCATATGGCTAATCCAGTTCCATTTCTGGTCAATGGTAACCCCCTGGATTTTTGTTGATCATGGGGAATTTTGTGATGGTAACACCATTGAATGTCAAGGGGCAGTGGTTGGATTGTCTCTTATTGGTGATGGTCATAGCCTGGTATTTGTCTGGTGCAAATGTTACTGGCCCCCCTGAGGAGCTCCTGAAGAGATATCTACTGAAATGACTAATCTCCAACAACCATAACCATCTTCATATGTGCCAAGTATGACTCCAACCAGAAAGTTTTCCTACTGATTCCTATTGATTTGGTTTTGCTCGGGCTCCTTGAGGTTACACTCAGTCAAATGCAGTCTTAATGTCATAGGCTGTCACAATCACCTCACTTCTGGAAATCAGCTTTTTTGTCCATATTTGAACCAAGGCTGTAATGAGGTCAGGAGCTGAGAGGCCCTGGCAGAACCCAAACTGGGCGACACTGAGCAGGTTATTACTGATAAGGTGCTGCTATGGAAATACCCAGGTAAATGACATCCATTAGTCAGAGCTTTGACATTCTCCACAGTCTTTGAACTCAACTCAAAGTTCATTTCCACTGAACTCTTCATTACTTGAGTTATGCACTATTAATTCCCGCATTTGCCTTTATAGGAACAAATTTGCAGAAAAAAGTAGGGAGAAATTCAGCCTTAATCCAAACAAGCTCTAATATTCCTCTCAGTGAGTCCATGTATGTGTGGGAGCCTGTACCCCAGTGAAAGTCTGTGTGTGAGAGAGCCCGTACCCCAGTGAGAATGTGTGTGTGTGAAAGCCCATACCCCACTGAGAGTCAGAGAGTGTGTGTGTCTGTGTGCGGGACCCGTACCCCAATGAGAGTCAGCATGTGTGTAGCACCCTGTACCCCAGTGAGAGTGAGCGTGTGTGTGGCACCCTGTACCCCAGTGAGAGTCAGCGTGCGTGTGGCACCCTGTACCCCAGTGAGAGTCAGCGTGTGTGTGGCAACCTGTACCCCAGTGACAATCAGCATGTGTGTGGTACCCCATACCCCAGTGAGAGTCAGTGTCCGTGTGGCACTCTGTACCCCAGTGAGTCAGCGTGCATGTGGCACCCTGTACCCCAGTGAGAGTCAGCGTGTGTGTGGGACCTGCACACCAGTGAGGCACAGGTTCAGTTTGAAGTCTATTTTGATTTTTGAGCATCAGTGTTGTAACCAGCTCTCTTGAAATGTCTGCAGGAAGTCTCGCTCTGTAATCTCTGACTAAGGGCTGATCCTCAGTGAGAAATGGAGCCTGACCCCATCCATACTGATGTTGTAGATTCAGGAGCCTGCCCTGCACATTGTCAAGGGCTGGGTCAGACACTATTGAGCAGGAGCTGAAAGGGGACAGTGTGTGCTCTGCATGAATGGAATTTTTCAATCAGCAGGTTGTCTGCAGAGAACTATGTGCGAGCAATACTGAGTGGAGTCAGGGCCCTTTCATCCCTACTTTGGATAGAAATCAGAGTGTCACTCTCTCGATCTTACCTTATACAGGCAAGTGTCTGCTACTAGATTGCAAATCTGTTCCAGGTCATCAGTTAGCTCGAGTCTGGATCGGACAAAGGCGCACAGTTCCTCATTGCTCATTACATCCCAAATTCCATCGCAAGCCAAGATGACAAACTCATCATCCTGGGATCGCTCAATCACCATGACCTCTGGTTCTGGAGAGACCAGCTGCTCCGTGGGACCTTTCCCATGCACACACTTGTAGTCGTAATCCCCGAGTGCACGGGAAACAGCAAGTGAGCCATTAACCCGCTGAATCATGACACTGCCCCCTGCGTTTTGGATCCTTTCCTTCTCACGTGGGTTACATGGCTTGTGGTCCTCAGTGGAGAAATGCACAGACTGACCCCGCTGCAGGACACCCCGGGAGTCTCCACAGTTTATAAAGTAGACGTGTGTGGGTGAGACCAGGAGAGCCACTGCTGTCGAGCCACTGCGATCCATCTCGTTGTTCCCCAGTTCGGAGTCATTTCGCATATGTTCATCAATGTTCAGGAATCCAGTCCTAATGGCACGTTTCACACTCTGGACAGCTGCTTGTGAATCACTGCCACCATCGATCATCCCTGCAAAATCCAGAGAGGGGGTCAGGCACAGTTCTGCAGAATTGTATCACCTTCCTTTATTCCTTCCCCTCTACCCAACCTTCTCCAGAAATATTTTTGGGTGTCTCTAAATAAAATAATGGGGAGCAGACAGAACTTACTACAGCAAAAGGTAAATTTGGCTCAAGTTGGTCACACTCTCAGCTCCAGAAGGGTTTACTTCAGGTTTCCATTGAACAGCCTGGGTTGTCAGATAATCTTCCACTCGGAGTCAGAGGGTGTGAGGTTTTCTCAGCACACCCTCCACAAAGACGAGCACAATCTCCAGGCCAAAAGCCCCGGAGCAATGTGGGTTGGGTGTTGGCGTGGTAGGCCAATGAAGGTCAGAAAGAGTGGCATTGACATGCTGCAGTGTTCAGGGCAGAGGGGGGAATGATGATGGTGGTGGTCAAGGTTGGGTTAGGGGTCTGGCCAGCATAGAAAATGCAGTCTTGCTATGCCCAGACCTGAATGGCCTACTGTAATTACTGTGGATCCATTCATTATCAATTTACTTGGAATTGAAAGGTAAGATCTGGGTCTCGCATGCATAAAAAAGGTCATAAAGTTAAAACAGCTCAAGAGACCATTTTGCCCAATGTACCAGTGCTAGTCCACCATGAAGCAACCCATTCAGTCCAATTTCCTTGACCAGCCCATTGTTTATTTCCCACCAGCCAAGTCCACTGCTCTACTCTAGACTGTAAGTTTATTTTGATAAAACACCCATCCAATTTCTTTCTGAAGTAATTTACTTACTCACCTTCCATCACCCACAACAATGCTGTGGTCCACACCATTATGACTCACTGTATAAACAACATCTCTCTGTATTTCTCAAAGATCAAAGAAAATTTACAGCCCAGAAACAGGCCCTTTGGCCCTCCATGCCTGAGCCGATTCAAATCCACTGTCTAGACCTGTCGCCCATTTCCTAAGCATCTGATTCCCTCTGCTCCCCACCTACTCATGCATCTGTCCAGATGCATCTTAAATGAATCTACTGTGCCTGTCTCTAGTACCTCTGCTGGCAACGCGTTCCAGGTAACTAACACCCTCTGTGTAAAGTACTTGCTGCATGTATCCCCCTTAAACTTTTCACCTCTCACCTTGAAAGCATGACCTCTCGTTACTGAATCCTTCACCCTTCTAAAAAGCTTATCTCTATCTACCTCTGTTCTCACCTGAAACTAGAAATTTGTGTCCCCTCGTCTGAATCATCGAATGAAACAGCTCATCACTGTCCACACAAACCTGTTATAGGAGAAAATGAGGACTGCAGATGCTGGAGATCAGAGCTGAAAATGTGTTGCTGGAAAAGGGCAGCAGGTCAGGCAGCATCCAAGGAGCAGGAGAATCGACGTTTCGGGCATAAGCCCTTCTTCAGAATTTCCTGAAGAAGGGCTTATGCCCAAAACATCGATTCTCCTGTTCCTTCGATGCTGCCTGACCTGCTGCGCTTTTCCAGCAACACATTTTCAGCACAAACCTGTTATAACCTTGTACACCTTAATCAAATCTTTGTCAGTCTCCTTTGCCCAGGAAAATTCTGAACTCTTTGCTCCCTGAGCTGTGTGCTTTTTTTTGCACAGGGTTGGGTACAGTATGTTATGAGCTAAGAAGGAGGGAGGATTTGATGAGTCCTATAAGAAGCTCACCTTTGAACTCCTGGTTACTGGTTATGTGCTGGAGGAGGTTCTTGGCACAATATTTGGCAACCCCTGATCCTGCATGCCCATCATAGATGGCAAAAAAGGACCAGTTTTTCAGCTGGTCCTGTAACTCAGGCACAGCAGAGTGAGCATCCTCCATCTCCACACGCCAGCCCTGCATGCTGCACAGCCCATAGCGAATCCCATTCCCTTCACCATGATCATTTTGTTTCTCTGTTTTGGGGTGGTCCAGAAATGCCCCCATCTTGGATCAGTTACCTGCAAATTTCAAAATATAAAATAAGTGACAGCAGGCATTAGGCAAGAGTCAAACTGGATCATGCCAAATACATAGCAAAAGACAAGAGCACTGACTTTCATACTTAGATGTGCAGGAAGAGCACCCACCACACCCACCCCAAAACCACCCACAGCCAGGATCCTCTGTGGGTTACAACTGACTTAACACTTAATGGGTCAAATTGAGAATCACATTGTCGGATAGTCAGCGCTGGGGGAGCGCCGCACTGTTGAAAGGTCAGCACTGAGGGAGCGCTGCACTATCAGACAGTTATAGAGTCATAGAGATGTACAGCATGGAAACAGACCCTTCCATCCAACTCATCCGTGTTGACCAGACATCTTAACCTAACCAATTCTAACCAGATATCCTAACCGAATTCTAGACAGCCTGGAACTCCCTCAGCACTGACCCTACGACAGTGTGGCACTCCCTCAGCACTGACCCTCCGACAGTGCGGCACTCCCTCAGCACTGACCCTCCGACAGTGCGGCACTCCCTCAGCACTGACCCTCCGACAGTGCGGCACTCCCTCAGCACTGACCCTCCGACAGTGCGGCACTCCCTCAGCACTGATCCTCCGACAGTGTGGCACTCCCTCAGCATTGACCCTACAACAGTGTGACATTCCCTCAGCACTGACCCTCCGACAGTGTGGCACTCCCTCAGCACTGACCCTCCGACAGTGTGGCACTCCCTCAGCACTGACCCTCCGACAGTGTGGCACTTCCTCAGCATTGACCCTCCAAAAGTGTGGCACTCTCTCAGCACTGACCCATTTGACGGCAGTTGACCCATATTCCTCTAAACATTCATATACCCATCCAGATGCCTTTTAAATGCTGTAATTGTACCAGCCTCCACCACTTCCTCTGGCAGTTCATTCTGTACACACACCACCCTCTGCATGAAAAAGTTGCCACTTAGGTCCCTTTTATATCTTTCCCCTCTCACCCTAAACTTATGTCCTCTAGGTCTGGACTCTGCCAACCCAGGGAAAAGACCTAGTCCATTTATCTTATCCATGCCCCTCATGATTTTATAAACATCTATAAGGTCACCCCTCAGCCTCCGACGCTCCAGGGAGGACAGCCTCAGCCTGTTCAACCTCTCCCTGTAGCTCAAATCCTCCAACCCTGGCAACATCCTTGTAAAACTTTTCTGAACCCTTTCAAGTTTCACAATATCCTTCCGATAGGAAGGAGACCAGAATTGCACACACTATTCCAAAAGTGGCCTAACCAGTGTCCTGTACACCCCCCAACTCCTGTACTTAATACTCTGACCAATAAAGGAAAGCATACCAAATGCCGCCTTCACTATCCTATCTAGCTGCGATTCTACTTTCAAGGAGCTATGAACCTGCACTCCAAGGTCTCTTTGTTCAGCAACACTCCCTAGGACCTTACCATTAAGTGTATAAGTCCTGCTCTGATTTGCTTTTCCAAAATGCAGCACCTCACATTTATCTAAATTAAACTCCATCTGCCACTCGTCAGCCCATTGACCTGTCTGATCAAGATCCCGTTGTATGATGAGGTAATCTTCTTTGCTGTCCACTAAACCTCCAATTTTGGGGTCACCTGCGAGCTTACTAACTATACCTCCTATGTTCAGATCCACTTCATTTATATAAATGATGAAAAGTAGTGGAGCCAGCACCAATCCTTGTGGCACACCATTGATCATAGGCCTCCAGTCTGAAAGGCAACTGTCCACCACTACCCTCTGTCTTCTACCTTTGAGTCAGTTCTGTATCCAAATGGCTAGTTCTCCCTGTATTCCATGAGATCTAACCTTGCGAACCAGTCTCTCAGGAGGAACCTTGTCAAACGCCTTGATGATGTCCATATAGATCACGTCCATTGCCCTCATCAATCCTCTTTGTTACCTCTTTAAAAAACTCAGCACTGAGGGAATGCTGCAACGTTGGATGGTCAGCACTGAGGGAGTTCAGACTGTTGGGGGGAATGCAACTAGATTAGGTTAGGATATCTGGTCGGCATGGACGAATTGGACCAAAGGGTCTGTCTCCATGCTGTACATCTCTGTGATTTTATGAGTGCCACACTGTCGGAAGGTCAGTGCTGAGGGAACGCTGCACAGTTGGAAGGTCAGCATCAACGGGGTGCCACTCTGTCAGAGGGTCAGTGCTGAGGAAATGCTGTGCCATTGGAGGGTCTGTGCTGAGGGAGTGCTGCACTGTCTGAGTGTCAGTGCTGAGGGTGAGCTGCACTATCCGAGGGTCAGTGCTGAGGGAGCACTGCACTGTCCGAGGGACAGTGCTGAGGGAGCGCTGCACTGTCCAAGGGTCAGTGCTGAGAGAGCGCTGCACTGTTGGAATGTCAGTACTGAGGGAGCGTTGCACTGTCAGGGGGTCAGTGCTGATGGAGCATGCACCATTACAGGGTCAGTGTTGAGGTGGTGCCACACTGTCAGAGGGTCAGTACTGAGAGAGTGCCACGCCATCGGAGGGTCAGTGCTTGAGGGGGTGCCACTCTGTCAGAGGGTCAATGCTGAGGGAGTGCCACACTGTGGATAAAGGAATGAGGGCAAGGAGAGGGGTAAATGGGGATGAGGACAGGACTGGGGTGGGGGATCTGAGGGGAGGGGAGGGCAGCCAGCAGGCTGAAAGAGAAAACTAGGGGGTGAGGGGCTTGATTTTGGAACGGGTGTAAGAACTGAAATAGTTTGGGCACAAGGGACCGAGCTTAAACCACACCTTAAAAAGTTTCGCGGGGCTTTTGGAAGACGAAGGCCGGACTAAACAATAAATAGGAAGTTTGTTCAGAGCCCAGTTTCGACCTCCAGCCCGTCCTACCCTGACCCTTCTGATCTACTTACCCCTGGAGGTGAGGAGCTAAAGACGAGCTGCGTTATTTCAGCTGCGAACTGTTTGTTGCCCTGCACATCCCCTTTTGCTGGGGCCTGTGAAATGCGGCTCTTACCCCCTCGGTGACCCTGTTCCGGGGCAGCTCGGAGCCGCTCCCCCCTTCCCCTGGTCCGATTTCAGGAAAAGGGGCAATTGGTGGCAAGTGGAAGTAA
Organism: Chiloscyllium punctatum; assembly: GCF_047496795.1. NCBI lineage: Eukaryota > Metazoa > Chordata > Chondrichthyes > Orectolobiformes > Hemiscylliidae > Chiloscyllium > Chiloscyllium punctatum. The sequence goes on along the minus strand of NC_092769.1, from coordinate 79,420,334 downwards.
CGCCAGGGACTCAGTCCCGGGGAGTGACATCGCGGAGAACCACAGAGTTCCCCCACCACCCCCCCCGGATCACCGCCACTCACACTGACCCCCCCCCCCCCCCCCGATCTCCTTGACCCCCTGATCCCACCGGATCTTCCTGAACACCCCCGTGCGCCCCCTTCCCCCCCTCCACCGAGTTAAAAAAAACCCCGAAAGAGAAAAACAGATAAATACCCGGATCGGGGCTGGAATGACATCACCGGCAACCAATAGGCAGCTGCCACGTCACCGCCCCGAAACATGAAACACACACATTGGCAACATTGGATTCGGAAAGCGCGCCAGGATGGAGAGGTATCCCCTCCTGGAACTGAGTGATTTGGAGATGCCGGTGTTGGATTGGGGTGGATAAAGTTAAAAATCACAAAATACCAGGTTATAGTCCAATAGGTTTAATTGGAAGCACATTAGCTTTCAGAGCGTCGCTCCTTCATCAGGTGATAGTGCTGGTTCCTATTGGGATCCCAGTTGGAATCAAGAAGAGATGCCCAACGGGCTAGAAATGGATGTCCCTTGGGATAGAGCGGGTTCCCACAGAGTTCAGTTCCTGTTTAGGATTCCTGATGGGATCATGTGGGATAACAAACCTGACTGCTCCGTCGACCCATCTTTTCCACCTGCTCCTGCCCCACTGAACCTATCTCTGAAGACCTTGACACTGTCCTGCCTCCTTGGTCCAGGATCACCCCACATATATTTGGGTCACTCATGCCTTCCACCTTCTTCATGACTTTTGGTTCCCCGGTCCCAATGCCTCATCTTCACCATGGACATCCAGTCCCTATACATGTCCTCCTGCCATGACAAAGGCCTCCAAGTCCTCCGTTTCTTCCTCTCCTGCCGACCCAACCAGTACCCCTCCACCGACATAGTCATTCGATTGGCTGAACTGGTCGTCACCCTCAACAATTTCTCCATCAAATCCTCCCACTTCCTTCAGACCAAAGGGGTAGCCATGGGCACCCACATGGGCCCCAGCTATGCCTGTATCTCTGTCGGCTGTGTGAAGCAGTCCATCTTCTGTAGCACCATTCCCCACGTTTTCCTCCACATCAATGACTGTATCAGCACCACCTCGAGCTCCCATTGGGAAGCTGAACAGTTCATCAACTTTACAAATACCTTCCACCCTGACCTCAAGTTCACCTGGACCATCTCAGATCTCCTCTTCTTGGACCTCTCCATCTCCATTTCCAGCGACCGACTCAATATGGACATCTACTTCAAACCTACCAATTGCCATAGCTACCTGGACTACACCTCCTCCCACATCCCCCTCCTGTAAAAAATGCTATCCCTTACTCCAAATTCCTCTGACTCTGCCACATCTGTTCCCAAGAGGACCAATTCCACTCCAGAACATCCCAGATGGCCTCCTACTTCAAGGACCGCAATGTCCCCTCCCATGTGGTCAACAATGCCCCTCAGCGCATCTCTTCCACTTCCTGTACCTCCACCCTTGAACTGCAACCCTCCAACTGCAACATGGATAGAACCTCCCTGGTCCTCACTTTCCACTCTACTCAACCTCTGGATACAATGCATCATCCTCTGCCATTTCCGCCACCTACAGTCAGACACCACCACCAGAGATATATTTCCTGCCCCACCCCAATAGCATTCCACATAGACCATTCCCTCTGTGACTCCTTCGTTAGATCCACACCCCCCACCAATCCACCCTCCACTCCCTGCACTTTCCCTTGCCACCGCAAAAGGTATAAAATTTGTGCCCGCACCTCCCCCCTCACCTCCACCCAAGGCCAAAGAATCGTTCTACATCCGGCAGAGATTTCCCTGCACATCCAAACACCTCAACTACTGTGTCCATTGCTCTTGATGTTGTCTCCTCTACATTGGGGAATGTTTCAGGGAATATCTCTGGGATACACGCACCAAACAACCACGCTGCCCTGTGGCCAACCACTTTAACTCCCCCTCTCACTCTGTCAAAGACATACAAGTCCTGGGACTCCTCCATAGTCAATCCTGGCCACCTGATGCCTGGAGGAAGAACACCTCATCTTCCACCTTGGGACCTTCCAACCAACATGAGATCAATGTTGATTCTACCAGTTTCCTCATCTCCCCTCCCTCCACCTTATCTCAGATCCAACCCTCCAACTCGGCACCATCCTCTTAAACTGTCCTACCCGTCCATCTTCCTTTCCACCTATCTGCTCTACATTTCACTCTGATCTATCATCATCACCCCACACCTTCATCTACCTATCACATTCCCACCCACCTTCCCCCTCGCCCCACCCCCTCCCATTGAGGCTCCCTCCCACATTCCTGATGAAGAGCTTATACTTGAAACATTGACTCTCCTACTCCTCGCATGCTGCCTGACTGGCTGTGCTTTTCCAGCGCCACACTTTTTGACTCTGATCTCCAGCATCTGCAGTCATCACTTTCTCCCAGGATCATGTAGGAGCTGGTTGCTTTTTGAGAGACATGTTTGTGATATTATCGTTGCTTATAATCTGCCAGTCTAAACAACTCATTCCTGTCTTCCTTAAGATACCTGACAGTCTATTTGACGTTTAGTTGGAAACTAATTGCTTAATATTACCACTGATACTTGAGGAATGTAATATTAGTACATAACAATTTGTGGTCATAAATGTGTGCTAGAGTCTTCCATACCTTGACAACAATTTCTTATGTTACTGGAGGTAACACAATATTGCCAGATGGTAAAACAGCCAACAGCGGTAAAGGTCTGGATTGTGACCTGGCTGGGTTTTTTTAATGGGATCAAATAGGACACAGGATCGCAGGGGAGTGGACGGTAGAGGGTGGTCAGGAATGTGGAATTTGAAACACAAACAGATCAGCTGTGATTATACTCAGTTGATGGAACAGTCTGAATGGCTTATTTTTACTCCAATTCTTTACATGGGTCCAGGATCATGTGGGATCATGCACTACATGTGCATTGGGGTCCTACAGTATCCAAACAGGATTTCCAATGTGATGATGAGGATTCCAAGATTGTACTAGATCAGGGGTCACATGGAAATTAGGATCAGGCAGACTTCACTGGGATCACCTGGTATCTCGGATCACAGAGAACTTGGGATTGGTTGGTTTGCAGACAAGATTCCAAATAGCATCACTCAGGACAAGGGATTATGCAAATCTAGACACAATTGCTTACCAGGGGTAAGCAATGGGGTTCAGGCCTCTGGCACGGAGCCTGTCCCCATTGCTCAGAAGGGAAGGGTGGAGAAGAGCAGAGCAATAGTTTTTGGGGACTCGATAGTTCAGGGCACAGATAGGCGGTTTTGTGGGGGCGAGAGAGACTCATGTTTGGTATGTTGCCTCCCAGGTGCAAGGATACGTGATGTCTCTGATCGTGTTTTCCGGGTCCTTAAGGGGGAGGGGGAGCAGCCCAAAGTCGTGGTCCACATTAGCACCAACGACATAGGTGGGAGGAGGGCTGAGGATGTTAGGCAGGCTTTCAGGGAGCTAGGTTGGAAGCTCAGAGTTAGAACAAACAGAGTTGTTGTCTCTGGTTTGTTACCTGTGCCATGTGATAGAGAGTCGAGGAATAGGGAGAGAGAACAGTTAAAGGCGTGGCTACAGGGATGGTGCAGGACGGAGGGATTCCGGTATCTGGATAACTGGGGTTCTTTCTGGGGAAAGTGGGACCTCTATAAACAGGATGGTCTACACCTGAACCTGAGGGGCACCAGTATCCTTGGGGGGAAGGTTTGCTAGTGCTCTTGGGGGGGGATTTAAACTAATTCTGCAGGGGCATGGGAACCTAGATTGTAGCTTTAGGGTGCAGGACCTGGAGTGTAGGGAGGTTAGGAACATGGCATCAATCTCAAAGGAGGGTGCCTGTAAACAGGAAAGTGGCTTGAAGTGTGTATACTTCAATGCAAGAAGTATACGAAATAAGGTAGGTGAACTTGCAGCATGAGTTGGTACCTGGGATTTCGATGTTGTAGCTATTACAGAGACATGGGTAGAACAGGGACAGGATTGGCTGTTGCAGGTTCCAGGGTTTAGATGTTTTAGTAGGGTCAGAGGTGGGGGTAAAAGAGGGGGAGGTGTGGTATTGCTTGTCAAAGATAGTATTACAGTGGTGGAAAGGACGATGGATGAAGACTCGCCATCTGAGGTAGTTTGGGCTGAGGTTAGGAATAGGAAAGGTGAGGTCACCCTGTTAGGAGTTTTCTACAGGCCTCCTAATAGTCCTAGAGATGTAGAAGAAAGGATTGCGAGGATGATTCAGGAGAAGAGTGAAACTAATAGGGTGGTTGTTATGGGGGACTTTAACTTTCCTGACATTGACTGGGAAAGCTATATCTCGAGTTCGTTAGATGGGTCGGTGTTTGTCCAATGTGTGCAGGAGGGTTTCCTGACACAATGTGTAGATAGGCCAAGAAGAGGTGAGGCCATACTGGATTTGGTTCTGGGTAACGAACCAGGCCAGGTGTTAGAATTAGAGGTAGGTGAGCACTTTGGGGACAGTGACCACAACTCGGTGTCTTTTACTCTAGTGATGGAGAGGGATAGGTGTGCATTGCAGGGCAAGAGTTATAGCTGGGGGCAGAGATATTATGATGCGGTGAGGCACGACTTAGGATGCGTGCCTTGGAAAAGTAGGCTTCAAGGCAAGGGCGCAATTGATATGTGGAGCCTGTTCAAGGAGCAACTATTGAGTGTCCTTGATAAGTATGTACCTGTCAGGCAGGGAGGAAAGGGTCGTGTGAGGGAGCCGTGGTTTAATAAGGAATTGGAATCCCTTGTTAAAGGGAAGAGGGCGGCCTATGTAAGGATGAGGCGTGAAGGTTCAATTGGGGCAATTGAGAGTTATAAGGTAGTCAGGAAGGTTCTGAAGAGAGAGCTAAGAGCAGCAAGGAGGGGACATGAAAGGTCCTTAGTTGGTAGGATTAGGGAAATCCCAAAGGCTTTCTATAGGTATGTCAGGAATAAAAGAATGACTAGGGTAGGAATAGGTCCAGTCAAGGATAGTAGTGGGAAGTTGCGTGTGGAGGCTGAAGAGATTGGGGAAACACTGAATGAATACTTTTGGTCAGTATTCACTCAGGAACAGGACATTGTTGCCAATGTGAATATTGAGTCACAATTAATTAGAATGGACGGCTTTGAGGTATGTAGGGAAGAGGTGTTGGAAATTCTGGAAAGGGTGAAAATAGATAAGTCCCCTGGGCCTGATGGCATTTATCCTAGGATTCTCTGGGAAGCAAGGGAGGAGATTGCAGAGCCATTGGCATTGATTTTTATGTCCTCGTTGTCTGCAGGAATAGTGCCAGAAGACTGGAGGATAGTAAATGTGATTCCCTTGTTCAAGAAGGGGAGTAGGGATAACCCTAGTAACTATAGGCCGGTGAGTCTCACTTCTGTTGTGGGCAAAGTCTTAGAGAGAATTGTAAGGGATAGGATTTATGAACATCTGGATAGGAATAATGTGATCAAGGATAGTCAGCATGGTTTTGTGAAGGGCAGATCGTTCCTCACAAACCTTATTGAATTCTTTGAGAAGGTGACTAAGGAGGTGGATGAGGGGAAAGCGGTAGATGTGGTGTATATGAATTTTAGTAAGGCGTTTGATAAGGTTCCCCATGGTAGGCTACTGCAAAAAATATGGAGGTATGGCATTGAGAGTGAGTTGGAGGTTTGGATTAGGAATTGGCTGGCTGGAAGAAGACAGAGGGTAGTAGTTGATGATAAAAGTTCATCTTGGAGTGCCGTTACTAGCGGTGTTCCGCAAGGATCTGTTTTGGGACCATTGCTGTTTGTCATTTTTATAAATGACCTGGAGGAGGGGTTAGAAGGTTGGGTGAGCAAGTTTGCGGATGATACGAAAGTCGGAGGAGTTGTAGACAGTGAGGAAGGATATGGCAGGTTACAGCGGGATATAGATAAGCTGCAGAGCTGGGCAGAAAGGTGGCAAATGGAGTTCAATGTGGGTAAGTGTGAGGTGATTCACTTTGGTATAAGTAACAAAAAGATGGGGTACTGGGCTAATGGTCGGATACTTGGTAGTGTGGATGAGCAGAGGGATCTTGGTGTTCATGTACACAGATCTCTGAAAGTTGCCACCCAGGTAAATAGTGCGGTGAAGAAGGCATATGGCGTACTGGCTTTCATTGGTAGAGGAATTGAGTTCCGGAGTCCTGAGGTCATGTTGCAGTTGTATAAGACTCTGGTGCGGCCGCATCTGGAATATTGTGTGCAGTTTTGGTCGCCATACTGTAGGAAGGATGTGGAGGCACTGGAACGGGTGCAGAGGAGGTTTACCAGGATGTTGCCTGGTATGGTAGGAAGATCGTATGAGGAAAGGCTGAGGCACTTGGGGCTGTTTTCATTGGAGAAAAGAAGGTTTAGGGGTTACTTGATAGAGGTGTACAAGATGATTAGGGGGTTAGATAGGGTTGACAGTGAGAACCTTTTTCCACGTATGGAGTCAGCTATTACGAGGGGGCATAGCTTTAAATTAAGGGGTGGTAGGTATAGGACAGATGTTAGGGGTAGATTCTTTACTCAGTGAGTCGTGAGTTCATGGAATGCCCTGCCAGTAGCAGTGGTGGACTCTCCCTCTTTATGGGCATTTAAACGGGCATTGGATAGGCATATGGAGAATAGTGGGCTAGTGTAGGTTAGGTGGGCATGGATCGGCGCAACATCGAGGGCCAAAGGGCCTGTACTGCGCTGTATTTTTCTATGTTCTAATTTTGTATGGGATTCCTCAGGATCTTGGGTGACAAGGGATTTGAAATTATTTGGGATTCAGACAAAATTCCAAATGGGATTGCTCAGCATATGAAATTGCATGGAGATCTAGATTATTTAGGATCAGGGCCAGATTCTAAGTTAAATCCCTTAAAATCTATGGAATGAAGGCAGAATTCCAAATGGGATTTACTGGAATACAGGATTGATTGAAACTTGAACAGGATTCCAAAATGGATAATTTGGGATCTGGGATCTTGCAGGGCTTGGCAAACAAACTGGACTGTGCTGCCTTACCCATATACCTTCACCTGCCATTCTCACCAACCCAAAATACCTCAAAACACAATTCCCTCATCCCCATTATCCCAACAACCCAGCATAATCCTCACCTTACACCCAATCCCAGTCAGAACCTCAAACCCTTAAACATTCTCCCTATCTCTCACCTAAGGTCCTCAGGAGTGTTGCTGAATAAAGAGACCTTGGAGTGCAGGTTCACAGCTCTGTGAAAATGAAGTTGCAGGTAGATAGGATAGTGAAGAAGGCATTTGGTATGCTTTCCTTTATTGGTCAGAGTATTGAGTACAGGAGTTGGGAGGTCATGTTGCGGCTGTACAGGACATTGGTTAGGCTACTGTTTGAATATTGCATGCAATTCTTGTCTCCTTCCTATCGGAAAGATGTTGTGAAACTTGAAAGGGTTCAGAAAAGATTTACAAGGATGTTGCCAGGGTTGGAGGATTTGAGCTATAGGGAGAGGTTGAACAGGCTGGGGCTGTTTTCCCTGGAGTGTCAGAGGCTCAGGGGTGACCTCACAGAGGTTTACAAAATCATGAGGGGCATGGATAAGATAAATAGATAAAGTCTTTTCCTTGAGGTCGGGGACTCCAGAACTAGAGGGCATAGGTTTAGGGTGAGAGGGGAAAGATATAAAAGAGACCCAAGAGGCAACTTTTTCACACAGAGGGTGTTACGTGTATGGAATGAGCTGTCAGAGGAAGTGGCGGAGCCTGGTACAATTGCAACATTTAAGAGGCATTTGGATGGGTATATGAATAGAAAGGGTTTGGAGGGATATGGGCCGGGTGCTGGCAGATGGGACTAGATTGGGTTGGGATATCTGGTCAGCATGGACGGGTTGGACTGAAGGGTCTGTTTCCATGCTGTACATCTCTATAACTCTATGACTCTATGACTCACCCCACATCCAACTCGAACATTCATTACTCTAACATCCCCAATCTTTCCAACCCAAAGTATGATCCCATTCCCACATTGACCGACTAGCAGTTGGGGACCATTTGTACCTCTCAAGCTGATTGCAGGGCGGGGAGGTGGGTGCATGGAATAATTTTACAATCTCCTTCCTGTTCCTCTACCTGAGGGACAGCAAATTAATAGTCACAGTGAAACCAAAAACAGAGAATGGTGAAAGTGCTGCGTGGGAGGGAGACAGAGTTAATGTTTGAGGTCTATGACCTTTCCACAGGGTTGGTGCTGCCTTATTCACCTTGGAATAATGCCTCCTAATCCTTCCCTAATCTACATAATTGAAACAAACTATCAACTGAGATACAGTCTATTCCTTTTATCATTCCATAAACCTTGATCAGATCTGAAGTGAATCATTCCAACCCTCTTGATTTATCTTTGATAATGAAATGGTTTTAAACCAAGAATTAGTCTTATTTCAGTGCTCCTTTCACCTGTTCCAGATCCAGTATCACCCATGTCATGTACAGAAGCCAAAATTTGTACACAATATTTCAACGGAAGTTAAGCCCTTGTCAATCAGTCTACAACTGATGCAGACAAACTTCCAGTGATAGAAAGCTTTAGGAACCATGTGGATCTGCACATTATAAACTGGAGGGATTGGGACTCCGAGTGGGTCACAGGTTCAGAGGCAGCAATGACCTCTGACAAACTCTGACTGAATTAGACCAGCCTGTCTCTAAGAGCTCGCTCCACCACTTTCTCAGCCCCCACTTCCTGTCCCTCTGAAGAGGAGTCTACTGAACTCAAGCATTAACTTAGTTTCTCTCCCCACAGACACTGACAAACCTGCTGAGTTTCTCCAGCATGCTCTGTGTTTGCCTCTGCTCCTTGAAATTGCACTAAGGGGTCAGGGCAATTTTCAAACTGGAAATGAGATCTTAGTGGGAAAACATTTGGGTAGCCCTGATATAGCTCCACAGTGAGGTGCTGCAGAGTTGGGGCAGAGAATAGGGGAGGGAAGGAGTGGGAGTTGGGTGTCAGCAGAGAGTGGAGAACCTACTATCATGGTGGGTTCTGGGCAGCTCTGTGGAATATTTGAACAGTACAGGGGCCCTGTCATGGTTTTGATAGATAGTCCCTAGGCCATATAGATCACATGGGGTGAGGTGGGGGCTTTCCAAAAGCTCAAAATCCTTGTACAGGGAGGAACTCACACTGGGTGGGAGTCTTCAGGCCAGATCCGACTCAGGATCAGTTTGGGACAGCCACCTGGATTAATAATGGGCAAAAACTCACAGAGCGTGGTGAGTGTCTGGAACAGGCTGCCAGAGGTAGCGGTGGAAGCGAGCACAATTTTGTCATGTAAAACTCATTTAAAAAGGTACATGAATGGGATAGGGATGGAGGGAAATGGACCAAACACAGTTGGACTAGTTTAAATTGTGAAAACTGGGCAGCGTGGATAAGTTGGGCTGAAGGGCCTGTTTTCATGCTGAGGACCTCAATGACCTGAGGGAGTTGGGTGAAGAGAGAACCAGGCTTTGTGATCAAGGAGCAAATTATTGCAGATGGACAGCATGGAAACAGACCATTCGGTCCAACCCGTCCATGCCGACCAGATATCCCAACCCAATCTAGTCCCACCTGCCAGCACCCGGCCCATATCTGCTGGAAACTGTACTGAAAACAAAAATTGCTGGAGATCACAGTGGGTCGACTGAAAACAAGCTAACATTTCAAGTCCAGATAGAGTCGAAATGTTAGCTTGCTTGCTCTCCATGGATGCTGCTTGACCCACTGTGATTTCCAGCAGTTTCTTTTGTTTTCAGTTTGTGATCAAACACACACAGACAAATTAAATTCGCATTGGGGGAGGAGAGAAAAAACAAAGACAGGCAATTTCCAAACTTCAAAAAGGACCTTGAGTATTTAATCAGTAATGACGACATCCAGGAGTGCCTGTGTTATTGTGAAATATCCCAAGGAATAGGAACACATTTAGCCAATAGAGTAATTCTCAGCTGCACCCTTTGCTCCTACCATCCGGGGGGAAGGGGGGAAGGGGGGAGGGTGGGGGGGGGATGGTCACTGATTTGGGATGTCAAGCTTTGTGGTTGTCATCCACAAGCTCCAGGTAAATATCATGTCTCATAACTGCTGCCCTCTTCTGAGGAGCCCTTGAACTGTCAACAGTATCAGCTTGAGCAGGCACAGGTTTAAGCTTTCACCTCTAATTCAGACAGTCATGGCTTTGGGCCCTATTCCAAAGTGTGAACGCATAACCCAGCCTTTATTTAAAAAACACTTTGAAAAGTGCTAAATAAACACAAGCTTTTTCTTTCTACAAGCCTTATTACTGGTTGCTGTTGGAAGGTCTTGCCTTCCCACCACAGCCCACCCTCACCCCCATCCCCCCAGCTGAATTGGGCACCCCTCTGTTGAAAGTTCCACAAGGTGCACTCAATAGCTTTGAGTCCCTGTAGCATCCAGCTGGCACTCAGACAGCTTTATGTCCTCTATGTAAAGACAGCGAATAAATCAGCTTATTGCCAATTTGCTGAGTCTGTGCTGTGAATGCAATGTTTCACTGCATCACACTTAGTAATGTGCTACAGGCAGATAGAAGTCTCTAGAAGCTAGCTCTTCACCTCACTATCCACCCCACTCTTCGTTTCAGTGTTTCCCTATGATACTCATCCTTTATTCCTCTTTTCTCTCCCTCCCCTGCTTTATTCTCCTCATAAATCTGCTTGTAAGTCTTTCATTTCTTTACCCACCATTTCTTCCAGTCACTTTCTTCCCCCCTCCTCAACTGCCTGCCCTACTTTCCCTGCTACTGCAGTGTTGAAAATGTTGTTCAGGAACGTCACTCATCTCCTCGCCCACCCCCATTTCTCTCCTTCTCTTTTTGTGTTATGTAGTGGGTGTGAGCTGTAGGGTGATCACACATTTTAACCTGAAACAAACCATTTTGGCAGAATTTATAAGAAGCAGCAGCAGCAGCAGAGCTTTGCATTATTTCAGCTCAGTTTGATTTTGGATTATTATAATCAGCAGGGTTACAGACTTTTCAATCTTTAAACAGATTGCACAAAATCAAACTTTGATTATAAGATCATGATAAATAGGAGCAGGAGGTGGCCATTCAGCCCATCAATTCGCTAAGATCACAACTCATCTGACGGTGATTCGGAGACGCCGGTGTTGGCCTGGGGTGTACAAAGTTAAAAATCACACAACACCAGGTTATAGTCCAACAGGTTTAATTGGAAGCACACTATCTTTTGGAGCGACACTCCTTCATCAGTTGATTGTGGTTCAACTCCATTTTCCTGGCTGTATCCTATTACCCTTAACTCCCTTGTCAATCAAAAATATAATTCAGCCTTGAATATATTGAGTGACCCCAACTCCACTCTTCTTTGGGGGAGCGAATTCCATAGATTCCTTAGAGGAAGGCCCCTCCTCATCTTGACCTTAAGTATGAGACTCCCTTATTTTAAAAACTCACTCTAGATTCCTCCACCGGCCCCCTCAGAATCTTCTGTGTTTCAATAAGATCACCCCTCATGCTTCCAGACTCCAAACAGGATGGTCCAATCTGTTCATCATTTCCTTGCAAGGCATCCCACTCATTCCAGAAATCAGGAACTTTATCTCATGTTTCCAATAGAAGTACGTCCCCCCTGAAGTAAGGAGACCAGAACTGTAGTGCTCCAGGTTTGGTTACACCAACACCCTGTATAGTTACAGCAAGACTTCCCTACTTTCATACTCCATTCCCCTTGCCTTAAAGGATAGCATTCCACTTGCCTTCCCCATTACTTGCTGTTACCTTTGTGTGGACTTTGTGTGATTCACATACAAGGACTGCCAGAATTCTCCCTACTGCAGCCTATAGTTCCCCTTCATTTAAATATGTGCTGCTTTTCTATTCTTCCTGAAAAGGTGGACAAGTTTGTTTAGCTATATAGTAACCCATCTGATAAATTTTTGCCCCTCAATTAAACTATCAATGTTTCTTCACTGAGTCTTTGTATCCTCACAACTTGCTTACTATCCAACTATGCATCAGAAGCAAATTTGGTGACATTGTAGTCAGTCCCCTCATCCAAGTCACTGATGTAGATTTAAATAGTTGAGGCCCCCGCATTGTGTCATTGAGTCATAGAGATGTACAGCATGGAAACAGATCCTTTGGTCCAACCCATCCATACCGACCAGATATCCCAACCCAATCTAGTCCCATCTGCCAGCACCCGGCCCATATCCCTCCAAACCCTTCCTATTCATATACCCATCCAAATGCCTCTTAAATGTTGCAATTGTACCAGCCTCCACCACATCCTCTGGCAGCTCATTCCATACACGTACCACCCTCTGTGTGAAAAGGTTTGTGACACTTCACTAGTTACACGTTGCTAACTGAAAAAGACCCACTTACATTGACTGTTTCCTGTTAGTCAGCCAATCCTCAATCCATGCTGACATTTCACCTCCAACACCACAAGTCTTTCTTGTGTGTGAAGACGTTTTATGTGGCACCTTATCAAATGCCGTTTGAAAATTTAAATTCAACACATCTACAGGTTTCCCTTTATCCATCCTGCATGGTACATACTCAAAGACTCGAATAAATTTGTCAAACCCAGCTTCCCTTTCACAAAACTATGTTGACATTGCCTGACTTTATTCTGATTTCCAAAATGTCCTGCCATTACCTCGTTAATAACCTCTAGTGTTTTCCCAATGACAGATGTTAGATTAACTAGCTCATAGTTTGAAGCATTCAATCTCCCTCCTTTCTTAAACAGAGGTGTCATATTAGCCACTGGTGGACTGTGCTTCTTAATTGTTACCATTTAGTTTTTTCATTAGTTAATTTTGGAGTGTGTTTACAAAAAAAAAGCTGATTACTTCGGGCAGGGCTTGTTAATTAAAATTTTAAAATGGATTCTTTAAATGGATGATTTGGTGTTGAATTATTGAAAAACAAAAGCTGGACTTTTTGCAGCACAGTGGTAATGTCCCTATCTCTGGACCAAGAAGTCTAGGTTCGGCAACATGACAGAGGTGTGTCGTAATGTCTCTCAACAGGTTGATTAGAAAATCAAGAGTTAGGTTCTAATTGGTTCATTTGGTGGTGCTGTTTTATTCAAGAATTTAGTTCTTCATGCAGCGTCCACTAATACCTTCAATATCTTTGCACACGTTTGGGGGCCGGGGTGCATTATCTCGCTCTCAAATACCAGTTTAATTTAGTGGCCCCAAACCAACATTTTCTCCTCAGTGGTATTTTAGTTTTTGATTTGTTTTTGGTTCTTGTCATGTTGCCCTGATTTGCTGATCTTTTAATTGAGTTTTTGGGTTTATTTAAAACAGAGGAGCTGGTTCTTCCCCAGTAAGGGGAATGGTTTCTGAATAGGGTACAGTTCAGAAGAGAAATGTGAAACCAGTGTTTATGCTAAACTATTAATTTTCAATAAAACCCTTGTAAATCTCAGAATCTTTTGCAGCCTCATTCCAAACATGCATACTGGTGTGTAGAACATAATTCAACTCTGTCTTCACATTCTTTCAGTTGCCTTTATTTGAGCTTAACACTTAATTTCCTTGCCCACACAGTTCCTCTTCTGCTCACTGCTTTTCAAACCCTGGCTCTAGAGATGAGCAGCAAGAGGTAAGTCTCAAGCTGAGAGTTGGCAGTGACAGGGTAGGTCAACAAACATCAGAAGCTACTCACATTTTCAGTTATTGGACCCTTCTGGTGCCTTAAATGCATGTAAATATAGTCTTATTCAGGTAAAAGATGCCTTTAGTTTGTTTGGATACAGTCAAACTCCAATGTTTGTTTGTTTCCTTGATATATTACTTTACAGACCGAACTGCATTTGTGACTGTGTGTGTGTATAGGTGTATATATAAGTAAAGCTTGTTTTTAATTAATAAAGTATATTTTGACATTTAAAAATGTTGCCAATGGGAGTCACATGTCAAGTGTCAGGCCTAATGTAAAACTCCCTATGCTTGAACAATGTTAAACCAGAACAACTTTAAATGGGGACTTAACTGTATACTACCTGCCCCAGGTTCCCAGTTTACATCTTTTGAAAATTTTTTACATTTGTTACATCTTTTTATGCTAGTTGACAGATGCCAGACAGTTTCTGTTCACTTGGCTCCTTAACTAGCTTGCAACTGTAAAGTTCTAAGTCAGAGTCTGACAGCTAACCTAAGTTATAGCGAGACGAGGTACCCAAGAGATTCCCACCTGCAACAAATTGTCAAATTAACAGCAAGAACTCATTGTGTCCAACTTCCATCACAGTCTGTCAGCTCCCCTTCTGAATGCTGCAATGAAGGACCACAGTGCAAAGAGTGATAAACAGATTCCACTTAGCTGCTGTGGGCAACAGACATCTCACTGCTAAATCCTTTTGCACTCATTTCTTTCCCCATATGTCAATCTGTCAATGGGAACCCAGGGAAACATTCTGAATATCCTCAGGTTAATCATTCTTATTGACTATACATTGTCAACATAGGCTGAGTGCTGGCCTTGTTTTTCTCACTGACAAACAACAACAGTGGATTGAATGTGATTTGAGACGAGCTCAGAGCTCCAGCACTCCATGATGATTCAAATAGTAATTGGCTACTCAGCATGATCCATAGCCAGAGAGAAGCCCGATCTCACTGACTTGCCCTGACTCAGCAGACTTGACTGCTGAGCTCCAACTCATCAACACTCACTCATATCTCATTGAGTCTCACAAGGTCAGATTTGAATAGCAATGAGGTACACCCAAGGGTCACACCACCAGATGAGGGGAAATGTTAAAAAAGAATAGTCAAGGTAACCTCAGTTAGTACAAGAGTTAGAATACTGTGTCCAATTTTGGGCCCCACACTTCAGGAAGGACATACTGGCACTGGAGCATGTCCGGGGGAGATTCACACGGATGATCTCTGAATGGTGGGCCTAACATATGATGGACGGCTGAGAATCCTGGGATTGTATTCATTAGAGTTTAGAAGGTTGAGGGGAGATCTAATAGAAACTTACAAGATAATGTATGGCTTAGAAAGGGTGGACACTGGGAATTTGTTTCCATTAATTGGGGAGACTAAGACCAATGGGCATAGCCTTAGAATTAGAGGGAGTCAATTTCGAATGGAAATGAGGAGACATGTCTTCAGCCAGACAGTGGTGGGCCTGTGGGATTCATTGCCACGGAGCGCAGTGGGGGCTGGGATGTTAAATGTCTTCAAGGCAGAGATTGATAAATTCTTGATCTCACAAGGAATTAAGGGGTATGGGGAGAGTGCAGGGAAGTGAAGTTGAAATGCCCATCAGCCATGTGTGAATGGTGGAGTGGACTCGATGAACCGATTGGCCTTACTTCCTCTCCTATGTCTAATGGTCTTAAGAATTGAACCCACACTATTGGCATCACTCCACGTGGCAAACCAGCCATCCATTCAACTGAACTAATTGACCAGGAAATGACTTAAAAATTGCAGCAAAAGATATCTTACTCTAATAGGTAGCATCAATAATCCCAAAGAAAGTACCTTTTCCCTCAGTGATACGTTTTGGAGAAGGTTCCTCAGACAGAACCTTCCAAACTCACAAACACTTCCATCTAGAAGGACAAGGGCAGCAGACTCATGGGAACACCACCCCCTGACGTTTCCAGCCAAGCCACTCACCATCCTGACTTGGAAATATATCACTGTTCCTTCACTGTCATTGGGTCAAAATCTTGGAGTTTTATCTAACGATAGTAGGAGCACCTTCACCACATGTTTGAGGTGGTGTGTCACCATCACCTTCCCAGCAATTAACAACTGGCAACAAATTCAAAATGTGCCAGCAGCACCTATTCAAGGAATACCAACTAAAATAAAAAATGAAGGATGTGGAATATATCAAAGACAAAGTGAAGGAGTAGTGGGGTATATCAGAATGACACATTTAATGTGGGTATACAACAAGGTGACAGCAAAGGGTGTGGGATATATCAGAATTATACAGTAAAGGAAGTGGGGTATATTGAAATGTTAAGAGTAAAAGGTGCGGCGTATATCAGAATGATACAGTAAAGGGTGTGGGGTATATCTGAAGGACACAGTAAAGGGTGTGTATGAGTGATTTATGTAATTGAATTGATGCTGTATTAAGCCTTGTATCACTGTAGGATCCTGTCAGAGAGCACATTCTAAAGAAAGATTGACAGATCCCAGGCCTGGTTATCACAGTGTTAAAACTGAGCATAGATCTGTATAGCTCTTGTTTATCCAAATGTGCAGCCAACTGATTTGAACAAACTGAACGAAACAATAAGATCTAAATATAGTTAAAACGTCAGCCAAGTTGTCTTCTATTGGATTTATTTTAAACAGTGCCACCCCCCCCCCCCCCCCCCCCATCACCCTCCTTGAATATGCTGACTCACAGTGGATGATGGTTTCTGAGGCCTGGGATCCTCTCTGCTATCATATCCAAGTGAGTGACCTTTTTTCCTTTAGTTATCACACACAGAAGGCTGGGAGAAGTGGCTGACTCTGCTCTCTTAACTGAGGTAGGAGGTGAGCGTGTTTGGGGTCCGCACAACAATTTTCCCTCGTCGGAACAACAACATTGCAGTTCTGAATCCATTCCAGCGACTTGAGATGCTTAAAGTCAGCCATCGCATCCAGTGCCATAGAGGGTATGTGTCAGACTGTTAAAGGGTCAGTGCTGAAGGTGTGCTACACTGTCAGAGGGTCAGCGCTGAGGGAGCATCACACTGTCAGAAGGTCAGCGCTGAGGGAGCACTGCACTGTCGGAGGGTCAGTGCTGAGGGAGTGCCACACTCTTGGAGGGTCAGTGCTGAGGAAGTACTGCACCATAGGAGGGTCAGTGCTGAGGGAGTGCTGCACTGTCAGAGGGTCAGTGCTGAGGAGCAGCGCACTCTTGGAGGGTTGGTGCTGAGGATGCATTGCACTGTTGGAGGGTCAGTACTGAGAAAGTGAAGGCTGTCCACTGACAAACACCCCAGACTTTACTGCTGCTTTATAATAATAACAATAGCGCAATTTTCAGCTTAAATAAAATTGATGCAAGCAAAATCAGGTGAATGCTACAACAGGAATTTGTATTAATGTAGCACCTTTAACTTAATATAACATCTATTACCCACTTTTCAGGAGTATTATCAGACAAGTCAGCCACATAGGGAAATATTAAGTTAGGAACAGAAAACCCAGCCAGTGGGAGGAAGCTAGAGAGTTTATGGACCAGGAAACTGAAGGCTGATGGTCAAAGGAGGTATAGGACATGTGAAAGATCAGTATTGGAGGAGCACAGAGATTTTGGTAGCTTGGAAAGATGAGGAGTTTACAGAGATGAGGAGTTTGGAGTGAGGGAGTGTGGCAGAACTGTTTTGCCGGAAATGTCCAGGCGGTTGAGCTGTTGTGTACTGCATTGGTCATAACTCATGAGTCAATAATTAAGAACAGTCTGATGGGGTTTCTCACTGCCTTTATCACCAAGACGTTTGTAGGTCTACCTGCACCAAATGGTCCAAGAAGAAAACTCACCTCCACCTCATCAAGGGCAATTGGAAATGGTCAATAAATGCTGGCCAAGCCAGCAACCCCAACATCCTACATTAATGAAAAAAACACTGAACTGCAGCAGTCTCTTAATCAGGGTTCGTACAAATTCACCCAATGTTTACTTAACGTAGAATTTCCAGCTTTAGAGGATACAGTTGCAGTTCAGAAGAAAAAAATACATTGTATCTTACGTCAAGTATAATATCCTTACCCATATAAAACAATACGTACTCTGACATTGTGCCAGGGACAATATATTACAAATAAATTTGCTACACTTTGCTACAATACAGTACAAAGTCAAAGAGAGAAAAAATAAATTACTTTATGTTCACGCTTCTCAACAACGAAAACAAACCTGACAAAATAAGTAAACAATTACACTCTGGATGACCTCAAACTCTCACAATGACAATTTCTGAAGTGAAAGGCGAAAGTTAGTGAAATTTCAACACAGGAAGCGCTGGAGGAAAGGGGACTGGAGAGATTAAATTCAGTCTGTCTCTCTGAGGCCTGGGCCTCAATACAAAAGAATCACCTAAGGTGATGAATTAGTAAAGATTAGTGATCGGCAATTGTAAATACTGGTCATTTCCAGTCACTATCTCAATAATTGCCTTGCTTTCTCTCTTTTTAAAAGCAGACTTCTGTTCTCTTATCAAATCCCTTTATGAGCTGATGTTCATAGAATCCCTACAGTGTGGAAACATGTCATTTGGCCCAACACTGGCCCTCTGAAGAGTATCTCACCCAGACCTATACCCTGCATTTCCCCTGATTAATGCACCTAATCTGCATATTTTTGGATTGTGGAGGAAACTGGAGCACCCGGATGAAACCCACGCAGACACGGGGCGAATGTGCAAACTCCGAGTTATCCGAGGCTGAATTGAACCCTGGCGCTATGAGGCAGCAGTGCTAACCACTGAGCTACCATGCCACCTTTCTAAACTGGCAATTGTGCATTCACTAGTCCTTACACTCATCTGTCACTGGCTAGGTCTTCAGTTGACTGTAACTCTAAGATCTGAAATTGTCATCCTTTTAATGTCACTGCCGTTGTTTACAACCTGACCCCATCCCTAAAACATGCACTTTTTGACTCCTTGGTCAACCTACTTAACATCACCAGGGTTGGAGAATCGTAAGGCCACAAGGTATAGGAGCAGAATTAAGTCATTTAGTCCATCGAGTCTGCTCTGCCATTCGATCATGGCTGATATGTTTCTCAACCTCTTTCTCTTGCCTTCTCCCATAATTTTTGATCCCCTTACTAAGTAAGAACCTATCTATCTCTGTTTCAAACACACTCAATGACCTGGCCTCCACAACCTTCTGCGGCAATTAATTCCACAGATTAACCACCCTCTGGCTGAAGAAATTCCACTTCATCTCAGTTCTAAAGGGTCATCCGTTCACTCAAGGTTGTGCCCTTGGGTCCTTGTCCCTCCTACTGGTGGAAACATCTTCTCCACGTCCACTCTGTCCAGGCCTCCCAGTACTGTATTCTGTAAATTTCAATGAGATTCTAAAATCCACCAAGTACAGATCCAGAGCACTCATCTGCTCCTTATATGACAAGCCCTGCTTCTTCAGGAGCCTTCTTGAGAAACCTTCCAATGCCAGATCATCCTTCCTTAGATACAGGGTCTAAAACTGCTCACAATTTCTAATGTGGTTTGACCAAAGTCTTATACAGCCTCAGCAGTATAGAGTCATAGAGTCAAAAACTCCCTGCTCTTGTATTCTAATCCTCTTGAAAAGAATGCTAATATTACATTTGCCTTTGTAACTGCCAAATGAACCTTTATATTAACCTGAGAATCCTGAATGAGGAATCGTAACTCTCTTTGTGCTTCAGATTTCAAAGCCCTTTCCCCATCTAGAAAATAGTCTACACCTCTAATCTTCTGGGCAAAGTACATAATCTCACCCTTTCCCACATTTTATTCCATCTGCCACTTCTTTGCCCATTCTCTGAGCATTTCTAAGTCTTTCTGCAGCCTCCTCAACACTCCCTGTGCACCTAATCAATTTTGGTGTCATCTAAAAATTTAGCAACAATACCCTCAGTTCCTTTGTCCAGATCGTTATGTACTGAGTGAGCACCACATTTTCAGATGGTCAATGCTGATGGAAAACTGCACTGTCGGAGGGTCAGTGCTGAAGGAGGGCCACTCTGTTGTGGTCAGTCCTGAGAGAGTGCTGCACTGTCAGAGGGTCAGTGCTGAGGGAGCAGGCACTGTTGGAGGGTCAGTGCTGAGGGTGAGGGAGCACCGCACTGTTGGAGGGTCAGTGTTGAGGGAGCGGGCACTGTCAGAGGTTCAGTGTTGAGGGAGTAGGCACTGTTGGAGGGTCAGTACTGAGGGAGTGGGCACTGTCAGAAGGTCAGTGCTGAGGGAGCGGGCACTGTTGGAGGGTCAGTATTGAGGGAATGCCGCACTGTCGGAGGGTCAATCATTCCTGTAATATTCAATTTTTTGCATCTTTTGAACGTATTTGATATATGTTTTAAAAAATGGCTTGCCCCTTTGTTACAGCTCCTTCAACCACTTCAGGTTGTCTCTGCACTTCGCAGCATTTGGCGAACTGTTGTAATTTAGGAGGGAGTAAACTCAGATCCTTACACTCTCCAGTGAACTGACGCTTCCCCCTTCCCCCACGCAATCACTAGCGTAACGAAAGTGCAATAATATTCTCCTGAAATTCAGCATTGACTGTAAGCAGGTGACTATCTAGTTGCAGTGTGTGGGATCATTCCCAGTGCCCACATTACGTTGGTCCCTCACTGGCCATCTTGCTTGTGTTGTGTTGGACTGGGCTGGGCCTGACTGTCTAGCCCAGTGTCAATCAGTCTGTGTTTTTATGGTAGCGTCCCCGCCCTTCCTCAAAGGTCGAGATCCTCCTCCTCAAACAGAGAGAGAGAGGATTCTTTGCTCAGGGCTCCTCCCAGTGAGCAGAGGTTCTCTGCTTTGCGCGTCCAGAGTCTGGGGCAGTTTCACCAGGAGAGGAGCTGGGGAACAAGGCGGTTGCAGCATGGAATCTCAGAATCAGTCTTCCCTCGTTACCTCGTCTGGAGAAAACGGGGATGCAGCGGTTTCCTCTTCGGGAGTGTCTCTGGGTGAGTCAGGACTGCGGCGATATTCCCTCCTGAAAGCACCGCATTGCACAGCCCGATCCAGGCAGGGCCTGGGGCCCTGAACTGCACCATCAGGGACAAGGACAGGGGCAGAGCTGGAAGGGACAGAGATGCGCAGGCACCAGAGGGGGTAATGGACTGGGGAGGGGGAACGGAAGAGGAATTGGGGGTCGGGAGGGGTAAGGCATAGAGGGGGATCCCCAAACTCTTCCCCCCCACCCGTCTTACTCTCCCCCCCACCTCTTACTCTTCCCCCCCCCCCACCCACCTCTTACTCTTCCCCCCCCACCTCTTACTCTTCCCCCCCCCCACCCTACCTTCCCCCCCCACCTCTTACTCTTCCCCCCCCCCCCCCACCTCTACTCTCCCCCCCCCCCCACCTCTTACTCTTCCCCCCCCCCCCACCTCTTACTCTTCCCCCCCACCTCTTACTCCTTCCCCCCCCCACCTCTTACTCTTCCCCCCCCCCACCTCTTACTCTCCCCCCCCCACCTCTTACTCTTCCCCCCCCCACCTCTTACTCTTCCCCCCCCCACCCTTACTCTTCCCCCCCCCCCACCTCTTACTCTTCCCCCCCCCCCACCTCTTACCTTCTCCCCCCCCCCCACCTCTTACTCTTCCCCCCCCCCCCCACCTCTTACTCTTCCCCCCCCCCCCACCTCTTACTCTTCCCCCCCCCCCACCTCTTACTCTTCCCCCCCCCCCCCACCTCTTACTCTTCCCCCCCCCCCCACCTCTTACTCTTTCCCCCCCCCCCACCTCTTACTCTTCCCCCCCCCCCACCTCTTACTCTTCCCCCCCCCCACCTCTTACTCTTCCCCCCCCCACCTCTTACTCTTCCCCCCCCCCACCTCTTACTCTTCCCCCCCCCCACCTCTTACTCTTCCCCCCCCCACCTCTTACTCTTCCCCCCCCCACCTCTTACTCTTCCCCCCCCCCACCTCTTATCTCCTTCCCCCCCCCCACCTCTTACTCTTCCCCCCCCCCCACCTCTTACTCTTCCCCCCCCCCCACCTCTTACTCTTCCCCCCCCCCACCTCTTACTCTTCCCCCCCCCACTCTTACTCTTCCCCCCCCCACCTCTTACTCTTCCCCCCCCCACCTCTTACTCTTCCCCCCCCCCACCTCTTACTCTTCCCCCCCCCCACCTCTTACTCTTCCCCCCCCCACCTCTTACTCTTCCCCCCCCCCCCACCTCTTACTCTTCCCCCCCCCCCGCACCTCTTACTCTTTCCCCCCCCCCCCACCTCTTACTCTTCCCCCCCCCACCTCTTACTCTTCCCCCCCCCCCACCTCTTACTCTTCCCCCCCCCCCACCTCTTACTCTTTCCCCCCCCCCCACCTCTTACTCTTCCCCCCCCCACCTCTTACTCTTCCCCCCCCCCCACCTCTTACTCTTCCCCCCCCCACCTCTTACTCTTCCCCCCCCCACCCTCTTACTCTTCCCCCCCCCACCTCTTACTCTTCCCCCCCCCCGCACCTCTTACTCTTCCCCCCCCCCCGCACCTCTTACTCTTCCCCCCCCCCGCACCTCTTACTCTTCCCCCCCCCCCCGCACCTCTTACTCTTCCCCCCCCCCCCGCACCTCTTACTCTTCCCCCCCCCCCGCACCTCTTACTCTTCCCCCCCCCCGCACCTCTTACTCTTCCCCCCCCCGCACCTCTTACTCTTCCCCCCCCCCGCACCTCTTACTCTTCCCCCCCCCCGCACCTCTTACCTCTTCCCCCCCCCCGCACCTCTTACTCTTCCCCCCCCCGCACCTCTTACTCTTCCCCCCCCGCACCTCTTACTCTTCCCCCCCCCGCACCTCTTACTCTTCCCCCCCCCCGCACCTCTTACTCTTCCCCCCCCCCCGCACCTCTTACTCTTCCCCCCCCCCGCACCTCTTACTCTTCCCCCCCCCCCCGCACCTCTTACTCTTCCCCCCCCCCCCGCACCTCTTACTCTTCTCCCCCCCGCACCTCTTACTCTTCCCCCCCCCCCGCACCTCTACCTCTTTCTCCCCCCACCTCTTTCTCCCCCCCACCTCTTTCTCCCCCCCACCCTCTTTCTCCCCCCCACCTCTTTCTCCCCCCCACCACTTTCTCCCCCCACCTCTTTCCCCCCCCCACCTCTTACCCCCCCCCACCTCTTTCCCCCCCCCACCTCATTCCCCCCCCCCACCTCTTTCCCCCCCCCCACCTCTTCCCCCCCCCCACCTCTTTCCCCCCCCCCCACCTCTTTCCCCCCCCCCACCTCTTCCCCCCCCCCCACCTCTTCCCCCCCCCCACCTCTTCCCCCCCCCCCAACCTCTTTCCCCCCCCCACCTCTTCCCCCCCCCCCCACCTCTTTCCCCCCCCCCACCTCTTTCCCCCCCCCCACCTCTTTCCCCCCCCCCCACCTCTTTCCCCCCCCCCACCTCTTTCCCCCCCCCCACCTCTTCCCCCCCCCCACCTCTTTCCCCCCCCCACCTCTTTCCCCCCCCCCACCTCTTTCCCCCCCCCCACCTCTTTCCCCCCCCCCACCTCTTTCCCCCCCCCACCTCTTTCCCCCCCCCCACCTCTTCCCCCCCCCCCACCTCTTTCCCCCCCCACCTCTCTTTCCCCCCCCCACCTCTCTTTTCCCCCCCCCACCTCTCTTTCCCCCCCCCACCTCTCTTCCCCCCCCACCTCTCTTCCCCCCCCCACCTCTCTTCCCCCCCCCCCACCTCTCTTCCCCCCCCCCACCTCTCTTCCCCCCCCCCACCTCTCTTCCCCCCCCCCCCCCCACCTCTCTTCCCCCCCCCCACCTCTCTTCCCCCCCCCCAACTCTCTTCTTCCCCCCCCCCACCTCTCTTCCCCCCCCCCACCTCTCTTCCCCCCCCCCACCTCTCTTCCCCCCCCCACCTCTCTTCCCCCCCCCCACCTCTCTTCCCCCCCCCCCACCTCTCTTCCCCCCCCCCACCTCTCTTCCCCCCCCCCACCTCTCTTCCCCCCCCCACCTCTCTTCCCCCCCCCCCACCTCTTCCCCCCCCCCCACCTCTCTTCCCCCCCCCACCTCTCTTCCCACCCCCCACCTCTCTTCCCACCCCCCACCTCTCTTCCCCCCCCCCCACCTCTCTTCCCCCCCCCCCACCTCTCTTCCCCCCCCACCTCTCTTCCCCCCCCCACCTCTCTTCCCCCCCCCCACCTCTCTTCCCTCCCCCCCCAACCTCTCTTTCCCCCCCCCCACCTCTCTTTTCCCCCCCCCCCACCCTCTCTTTCCCCCCCCCCACCTCTCTTTCCCCCCCCCCCACCTCTCTTTCCCCCCCCCCCCACCTCTCTTTCCCCCCCCCAGCTCTTTCCTTCCCCCCCCAGCTCTTTCCTTCCCCCCCCCAGCTCTTTCCTTCCCCCCCCAATCACTGTCCCCCAACTCCTATCAACAATGACATTTCCCCCCATGAGTTGGCGTTCTGTAACTCTCCTTTGGGGTGGCAGAGTATTCAAGGAGAGGTTTGCATTGTTGCCCCTGACACACTCCATCTCCTGCCACTCCCCTTTCAATAAATGAAGTGCCAGTGTTATCCGTGTTGATACACTCTGGACTGGACAGCCCCATCCCCAAAAAAGAACATATCACAAAGGTTGAAATTTCTGAAAAGTACTGAGGATGGGGCTTTGGTGGACGTGTTAGCGTTCAGATAATGCACCATTGGTCATTCGAATCTCTATCTACCTTGGTGGCTGGTTGTAGCATTTTCCACTGCATTATCTTGAAGAACTGCTGCGTTCTCCCTTGTGTTATGGCCACCCTCTCAAAAGAGGAGGTCTGGTAATTATCGTGTAGCTGTTGTGGGAGCTTACTGCAAGCAATAGACTGCATTTCCTTTAGTACACTTCAAACCTATTCGAGTTAGGTAGTCTTTGGCTATGAAATGTTTTGGATCATTGAGATTGTGAAAGATGGTGTAAATATTTTCTGCAGGATAATCCCAGAGAAAAAATGTCACTGGGGGTCAAAGTCTTGGCACTCCCTTTCTCACAACACTGGGGGCTACCTGTACCAAATGGACGACAGCAGTTCACTCCCACTTTCTCCATGGACAATTAGCGATGGGCAATAAATGCCCAGCCAGACACGCCCACATCCCAGGACAAAAGAAAAATCTTAAAAGTTTAAGATGAGTGACATGGGACGATGATTGAAAGGAACAATGGGCAAGGTTAAGGCCAAGACGTCGAATATGTTCTGGGAGAGGTTAGGTTTTGTTCTTAGAGAAAAAGGGATTAAAGGGAATGGGAACACAGCAGGAACAGAGTTCAATGATCAGATTTATTTGGTGAAGCAGGCTCAAGGTCTACTCCTAATTTCTGTTTCTGAGCTCTTTCTGAGGAGGAGGGGGTGTGAAGGAGGCTTTGCCCTCCCTGGAAGACCCCTGCACTATTCTCTTTTGCAATCCTGCTTCCTTTCTTCCTGACCAGACATGCTGTTGAGGGGACAGTAGGTCTAAATAGGTTAGGACTGAGTGGGCTTCCTCATACATCTTGTGCTCATACTGTCTTGCGAGCTTGCTTGATCTCTTGCATCAGCCGGTCAGGATATGAAAGAAGCAGCCAGGGGAACTATGTCACTGATAACAACTCGAGTTGCAACATCCAATGACCAGACACGGGACTACATATTCACTTTGTTTGTGGTTTATTTTTTACCTCACTGACAGTGTGATTGTGACACTCAGCTGCTCGTGAACCGTTACACAGCCAACAGCTTTTGACATCCAGATATTTACTTTCTGCCTTTTCCATCTTTTGGAATTGATGGACCTCAATCCCCAACCTGAGCTACTAGTTTGGGGCCACAGTAGTTTTCCTAAGTGTTTGTGGAATCTCACTCATAAGAAATGCATTGCACTATTACAATACAAACTAATTCACTGTAGTATGGTGATTCGTTGCAATCTTTGAGAGTCATAGAGATGTACAGCAGGGAAACAGACCCTTCAGTGCAACTTGTCCATGCTGACCAGGTATCCTAAATTAATCTAGTCCCATTTTCCAGCATTTGGCCCATATCCCTCTCAACTCTTCCTATTCATTCCCATCCAGATGCTTTTTAAATGTTGTAATTGTACCAGCCTCCACCACTTCCTCTGGCAGCTCAATCCATATACGTACTACCCTCTGCGTGAAAAAGCTGCCCTTCGGGTCCCTTTTTTTTTACATCTTTCCCCCCCCCCCCCCCCCCCATCTTAAACCAATGCCCTCTAATTTTAGACTCCCTACCCTGGGGAAAAGATCTTGGCTATTCACCCTATCCATACCCCTCATGATGAATTTTTAAAAAAAACAAATTGACATCCCTGCCCTGGCCTCTCTTGGTCCCACCTGACATGTTCATTTGACACTTTCTCCTCAGTGGTCCTAAATGTGCTCAGGATGAGATGCTGCCCTCTGCTAAACTCTTCTTTGCTGGACTTAAGCTCCAGGCCACAAGACCATTTGGCCCATCGAGTCTGCTTCTCCATTCAATCATAGCTGATATGTTTCTCAACCCATTTGTCTTCCATCTCCCCATAACTTTTGATCCCCTTACTAAACAAGAACCTATATATCTCAGTCTTACATGCATGCAATTACTTGGTCTCTACAGACTTCTGTGTCAATTAGTTCCACCACCCTCTGTCTGAAGAAATTGCTCCTCATCTCCGTTCAAAAGGGTAATTTCTGACACTTTGCCCTCAGATCTTAGTCTCTCCTACTAGTGAAAGCCAAGTTCTCCACATCCATGCTATCCAGATCTCTGCTTTCAGTAGGTTTCAGTGACATTCCGTCTCATCTTTCTAAACTCTATCGAGTAGAGACCCAGAGTCCTCAACTGCTTCTCCTATGACAAGCCCTTGATCCCTGAGATCACTGTGTCTAGGGGGTGGATTTGGGGGGGGGGGGGTGCAGGAGGTCATTTTTCAGCTGCAAAATGAAAGTATTACCTGTGATGCGTCCTGGAATCGAATTGCCAGGATGGCACAGTGGCTCAGTGGTTAGTACTGCTGCTTCTGAGTACCAGGGACCCAAGGTCAATCCCAGTCTTGGGTGACTGTCTGTGTGGAGCTTGCACATTCTCCCCATATCTGTCTGGGTTTCCTCCCGCAGTCCAAAGATGTGCAGGTTAGATGGATCGGCCATCCTAAATTTCCCTTGGTATCCAGGGATGTGTAGGTTAGGCAGATTAGCCAATGGAGTCGCAAGGATATGATGAGGGGTATGTCTAGGTAGGATGCTCTTAGGAGAGTTGGTGTGGACTTGTTGGGCTGAATGGCCTGTTTCTGCACTTTAGGGATTCTGTGGGAATTGCATGCTCTTGCTGTCTGCCATGCCTTGCTTGTGAGGAAGTGGCAATCTCTTGGGTGAGCTCAGCAGAGTTGAAAGTGCATGGCTAGTGCCTGTGGTGGAGTACCGCCCCTGACTTTGTGTGTTTGGTGGGGTGGTGCTGCTGAACCATGAGGGGGAGGAAGTTGAGCTGTTGGAGGGGAGATAGGTACCAAGAGAATTGGGAAGGAAGGTGAACTTGAACACTAGCACATTCTGTATCCTAACACAATCAGTGTGTAATACTACTGTAATGTGTCTCAGGCTCACATTTATCTGGCTGTTTGTTTATAGTGCGTAATATCAAAATGCTTGCTGCCTTCAGAAAGTACAGGCAGTTCGATCCCTACGAAATTCCCTTTGCAGAGAACTGAGCTCTGGATTGAGCCTGTGTTTGTTTGTCAGCTTCCCCTGGCCTTTGGTAACGGTACATCCATCCTGACTACGAAGTACATAGTCACAGAGGAGAGCAGGCTGCTGTCTCTCAGGGTGAGTTTACCCTGGAGGATCATCATAGCTCAGGGCTTCACAGTGACCTCAGCCAGAATGGTAATAAAGCCATGTTGTAGATAACACTTTGTGTGGCACCTCATGTAAGAACATGAGAAAGAGGGGCAGGAGTAGGCTAGTTGGTCCCTCTAACCTGCTTCGACATTCAATACGATTGTCGCTGAGCTTTTTTTGGACTCAGCTCCACTTAGCTGCCGAAGGCCTTTTGCCCGAAATGTTGATTTTGCTGCTCGTTGGATGCTGCCTGAACTGCTGTGCTCTTCCAGCACCACTAATCCAGAATCCACTTAGCTGCCTGCCCACCATAACCCTTCATTCCTTTACTCTTCAAAAATATATCTATCTTCACCTTATAAATATTCATTGAGGAAGCCTCAACTGCTTCACTGTGCAGGGAATTTCACAGATTCACAACCCTTTGGGTGAAGAAGTTCCTCCTCAACTCAATCATAAATCTGCTTTGCCTTATTTTGAGTCTGTGCCCCCTAGTTCTAGTTTCACCTGCCAGTGGGAGCAACCTCCCTGGTTCTATCGTCTGAACGGTGTGATGTTGCAGATATTGGTGGCTTGTTCAGAGTCAGATTGTCTAGTTACAGCATGGAGTGAACCCATTGTGTCTGGTCTGGTTATCTATTCATCAGTATCTTTTTATTTTACTGGCAGCTGTAGTATAAAATCAGCTTCACTGGGAGAGGGTGTGTACACTAATTATAAATTGGAAATAGGTTTCTTCCAGTCTTTGGCAGTTCGAAAGAGCAGTTGATTAGTAATCAGTAAAATCTATTTCTGCAGTTCAGCTACGAGTATAAACTCTTGTGGCAGACAATAGTATATTTAATGCTGAGTGAGATTCTTGATCAGTTGGGGAATCAAGGGTTACAGGAAAGTGTTTGAGAGGACCATTGGATCAGCACTGTTCTTGTTGAATAGCAGAGCAGGTTTGAGGGGCCAAATAGCCAACTCCTGTTCCTATTTCTTTTGGCCTTGCTTTTGAATGAATGAATGAATGATTGATTTGTTGTCACATGGAGATGCATTGAAAAAGTATTGCGTTGACCTAAACTGGTGCCATTTTGAGGTACAAGAAGAGTAAAGGAAAATACATAAATAGAGTTGACCTTCATTGGCTGGGGTCTCAAACATGGCTTCTGCAGCGTCCCTGCTCTGGGTCTACTGCAGCCAGGAGTTCCTGCTGACACTGATCCAGCGGGACGTCAGAAAGGTGAAAAAAAAAGAACAAGTAAAAAATATGAAGAAAAAGAGAGAGAGAGAGATAGATAGGTAGAGACTGCAGCTGGCCTGGGGCAGTCTCAACCTGAACATGACCTGCTCCTCGTTCTCTGGGAGACACCGTGTTAGGGTAGAACAGTGTCCGGCTTATCCTGTCATTCCTGCCACTTGAGACTACTTCCTTCACCTGTTATTCTCCAGGTTTTAAAAACAATAAAACAAAACAAAATAAGAAGGTTTTTTAAAAGAAAGGAAAGGAAGTAAATGGGTGTGGATGAGTCCTGGGACTGAGCCCTGCTGCCCTGCCGCCATCTTGAATTTGCTCAGGAAGTCTGTGTTCTAGTTCTCCCAGTCCAGAGGTGTGTTATACCACGTCTGAACTGGTTGTTTTAAAATATCTATAAACCTAAAGCTTACGGTGCAGCTTGCAGATAAGAGTTTGGTGAACAGGGAATTCACGAAATTATTTTAATTACGTTTTTTGTTCTCCATTATTCAGTTCCTACTTCTGCAGAAGGAGCAACTGTAGATTAGTATACTTGCAACGAATAGTCTGTAACATTAAAATATGACAGGGAAACTCAGCCAATTGGCATGTGGGCTGGTATGGATGCACTGTCCTTGATAAACAAGTGTCCGTCACTATAGAGGTTTATAAAGTCATGAGGGGCATGGATAGGATAAATAGACACGGTCTTCTCCCTGGGGTGGGGGAGTCCAGAACTAGAGGGGCATAGGTTTAGGGTGAGAGGGGAAAGATATAAAAGAGACCTAAGGGGCAACATTTTCACACAGAGGGTGGTACATGTATGGAATGAGCTGCCCAAGGAAGTGGTGGAGGTTAGCACAATTGCAACATTTAAAAAAGCATCTGGATGGGTATGTGAATAGGAAGGGTTTGGAGGGATATGGGCCAGGTGCTGGCAGGTGGGACTAGATTGGGTTGGGATATCTAGTCGGCATGGACAAGTTGAACCAAAAGGTCTGTTTCTGTGCTGTACATCCCTATGACTGGCTGTATGAGGGCTTGAGAGCTCAGTGGAGCCTAGAGTCATTGATGATGGTCATGTAATCACACATTGGGAGTGTGCAGGCAGATAGGAAATTCATGTGGTTAAAAACAATGACTGCAGATGCTGGAAACCAGATTCTGGATTAGTGGTGCTGGAAGAGCATAGCAGTTCAGGCAGCATCCAAAGAGCAGTGAAATCAACGTTTCGGGCAAAAGCCCTTCATCAGGAATAAAGGCAGTGAACCTGAAGCGTGGAGAGATAAGCTAGAGGAGGGTGGGGGTGGGGAGAAAGTAGCATAGAGTACAATGGGTGAGTGGGGGAGGGGATGAAGGTGATAGGTCAAGGAGGAGAGGGTGGAGTGGATAGGTGGAAAAGACGATAGGCAGGTAGGACAAGTCCGGAGCTTCAGGGCAGAGGAAATGACCTGGGAGTTGCAGTGGGAGAGGGACTCCCTGAGATTGGCTCACTGCCTTTATTCCTGATGAAGGGCTTTTGCCCGAAACGTCGATTTCGCTGCTCTTTGGATGCTGCCTGAACTGCTGTGCTCTTCTAGCACCACTAATCCAGAATCTGGTTTCCGGCATCTGCAGTCATTGTTTTTACCACATTGATTTTAACCCTACTGCGAATCCTCTTGCAAGGATGCCTGCCTTGAAGAAGTTTTCCTCCTCTCTCTACAAGAATCTCAGGGAGTCCCTCTCCCACTGCAACTCCCAGGTCATTTCCTCTGCCCTGAAGCTCCGGACTTGTCCTACCTGCCCATCTCCTTTTCCACCTATCCACTCCACCCTCTCCTCCTTGACCTATCACCTTCATCCCCTCCCCCACTCCCCATTGTACTCTATGCTACTTTCTCCACACCCCCACCCTCCTCTAGCTTATCTCTCCACACTTCAGGCTCACTGCCTTTATTCCTGATGGAGGAAATTCATGTGCCTATGTAAAAGTTCCTTAAACACCCCTATCGTATCTGCCTCCACCACCACCCCTGGCAATGCATTCCACACTACCATTCTGTAAAAACCCTGCCCTTAACATCTCCTTTGAAATTTCCTCTTCTTACTTCAAATGCAAACCCCCTTATTTTGAACATTTCAATTCTGGGAAAAAGATTCTAAATGTCAACCCTATCTATCCCTCTCATAATTTTATAGACTTCTATTATCAGGTAGTCTAAAGAGAACCAGGCAGATCTTTCAAAAATTCCCTGGAAAAGTGTTTTGTTGTTCGGTTTTCTATTTTGGATAGTGGTGAGGGTGAGTGTTCCTCGGGGGTATAGTAAGAGTCGAGTCAGTGGCATCATGAGTGGCTCATGAGGAGAAAGTGGAGAGGAGCAGTAGTGAAATGAGATATATTACTGCGGAACAGACAGGTGGTTCTCAGCTG
Source organism: Chiloscyllium punctatum (assembly GCF_047496795.1). Lineage (NCBI taxonomy): Eukaryota > Metazoa > Chordata > Chondrichthyes > Orectolobiformes > Hemiscylliidae > Chiloscyllium > Chiloscyllium punctatum. The sequence continues at coordinate 79,389,177 of NC_092769.1, read as the reverse complement.
TTGATGTGATTCCAGGATATTGTGTTATCTCCATGGAGTCGCAGAGTGACTGCAGAACATTCTTCTGAGGAAGGGTGAACAGCTTGAGGTGGTTGTTCATATCTAGGAATGGGGGATGGGCTCCTTAAAGTAGTTTTCAAGGAGCTAGAGAGGAGATGAGAAAGCAGGACCTCAAAAGTGGTAATGTCAGGATTACTGTCAGGGTGAATTTAACAATTGAACACATGGCTAGAGAACTGGTGTGAGAGTGGGCATCAGATTTCTGAGGCCTTGCAACTGGTTGTGGGATGGATGGGACTGTACAAGATGGACAGGTTGCATTTTAGTAGGACTGGAATTAATAGCCTCAAGAAGATTTGCTGTTGGGGAGGATTTAAACTGGACAGGCTGGGGATTGAGAAATTGAAAGGGAGTTTGGATCAGAGGGAAACAGAACTGTGAACAGCAAGTAGAAATGCAATAAGTGAAATTAGGAACAGGTGAAATAAAGGCAAGAATCTAATAGAATCTGGATACTAATGAGAAGAATCTTAGACATGATTAAAGGCACGATATCTGAATGCACATAATATACCCAACATTGTTGATGATTTGAGAAAAATCGAGGTAAAGGAGTTTGATGTAAAGTGGCAACAAGATGACCAAGATCGGGAGCTGTATGTCCAGGGATATTGGTCTTTTAGGAATAATAGCAAAAAGGAAAAGGAGGTTGAGCTTCACGTATTCTTAATTCTCCCTGAAAGTGGCAACAAAAGCAGACAGGGTGGTGAAAAAGGCGTATGGCATACTTTCCTTTATTGCTTGGGGAATTGAGTACAAGAGTCAGGATGCTATGTTGCAGCTTTATAAGTCTTTGGTTGGGCCACACTTTAAGTACTGCATTTGATTCTAATTGCCACAGTACAAGAAGGATGTGGAGGCTTTGGAGAGTGTGCGGAAGAGTTTTACCAGGATGCTGTCTGGATTAGGGGTTATGAGCTTTAAGGAGGGGCTAGAAAAACTCTGGTTGTTTTCTCCAGAGTGGCAGAGGCTGAGTGAGACTTAATAGAAGTCTATAAAATTATGAGAGGGATAGATAGGGTTGACATTCAGAATCTCTTTCCCAGAATTGAAATGTTCAAAATGAGGGGGTTTGCATTTGAGGTAACAAGGGAAAATTTCAAAGGAGATGTTAGGGACGGGGTTTTTACAGAATGGTAGTGTGGAATGCATTGCCAGGGGTGGTGGTGGAGGCAGATACAATAGGGGTGTGGAAGGGACTTTTACATAGGCACATGAATTTGCAAGGAATGACCAAATGTTCCAAATGTTGGATCAGTTTTGATAGAAGTTAGGAAACAGCAAGAGGTGGAGAACATGAGAGGGAACAGTTTACAGCCAAACAACAGTGGTAATGTCAGGCATGGAGTAAGCCATGAAATTAATTATAATAATGCGCAACTTAATTGACACATTCTAGGTGAACCAAATTAACACTAATGCTGTGTACGATGAATTACTAGAGTGTGTATCTGTTGGGTTTCTGGAATGGTCTGTTGGGCAGCCAATGAGGTTTCGGACTATTTAAGGATTAGCATTAGGTAATGAGAATTAATTAATAATATTGCTGTTAGGAAATATCAAATTTTGCATTAGATTTGAACATTATGTAATTAATTTTGTAACTTGTGTAAATCTAAAGAAAGGAAATCATGAAGATATGAAGAACACATTGGTAACCAACTAATCCATCATAACCATAAAGGATTGGGACAATAGATGAGCAATGCTGGTAATTTCAAGTGTTCCATGGTCTCTAAGGCACAAGCACTAATGGGAAAGATGACCTAACTGTGGTTAGCAGAAGAAATTCAACATTGCATTGTGTCGAAGAAAGTGTCTTATAACAATGCCAGTAAGAGTGGTAAACTTGAAGATTGGGACCCCTCAAAGAATGACCAAGCAACTCATCAAAGAAGGCTAATGAAAATTATAAATGCAAATTAATGAGTAGCATAAGGGTGAAGTGTAAAAATTGTTTGAACTATGTGAAAAGGAAAATGTTAGCTAGGAAGGAAATGCCATCTTTCCGTGGTCTGGCCTAAATATGATTCTAGAACCACTGCAATGTGGTTGACTCTTAACTGCTCTCTGTGCAATTAGGGATGGGCAATAAATGCTGGCACAGCCAGCAGTGCCCACATCTTGTGAATCAATAAAGAAAACATAAAACACATTGCTAAGTGCCTGTGATAGGGAGTGAATGTTTGTGGATGTGGTGCCAATCAAGTGGCCTGCTTTGTTCTGGATGGTGTCAAGGCTTATCAAGTGTTGTTGGAGCTGCATCCATCCAGGCAAGTGGGAAGTATTCCATCACACTCCTTTGTGCTTTATAGATGGTGGGACAGGCTTTGGGGAGTCAGGAGGGGAATTTAATTTTAGATTAGATTCCCTACAGTGTGGAAACAGGCCCTTCGGCCCAACAAGTCCACACCAACCCTCTGAAGAGTAACCCACCCAGACCCATTTCCTTCTGACTAATGCACCTAACACCACGGGCAGTTTAGAATGGCCAATTCACCTAACCTGCATATCTTTGGTCTGTGGAAAGAAACCAGAGCACCCGGAGGAAACCCACACAGACTCGGGGAGAATGTGCAAACTCCACACAGACAGTTGCCCAAGGATGGAATCAAACCTGGGTCCCTGGTGCTGTGGATAGTGGGGCATTCAGTGATGGTAATGTTATTTAATATTAAGGGGTGATGGTTAGATTCTCTTTTGGAGATGGTCAGTGCCTGGCTTTGTGTGATGCAAATATTACTCATCACCTTCAGCCTGGGTATTGTCTAGGTTTTACTGCATTTGGACTGGGTCTGTATTCACTTGTTATACAGCCTGAGGCATTACTTCATTGAAACTTACACAATCAAATTACATTACAGGGTAGATGTAATGAGCATGTTTCCCCAGATTAAGTCCAGAACCGGGGGCATAATCTCAGGATAAGAGGCAGAATACTGAGGGATGAAATGAGGAGCAATGGTGAGAAAATGTTTGGTACTCAGAGAATGATAGAATGTTTGGTATTCTCTAGCCCAAAAACTGTGGAAGCTCAATCACGAGAGTACGTTCAATACCCAGATTGCTAGATTTCTGGAGATTAATGATAGTAGGTGATATAAAGTGGGGTGGGTGGTTTTATCGATGATCAGTCATGAGTGGAGCAGGCTTGATGGGCTGAATGGCCTACTAATGTTCCTATGTTTCTTCCAGGTGTGCATTTTCTAGACTCTCCAGCACAGATCAAATAATCTGATGTGGTGTGTCCCCAAACTATGGAATGGAGAGTGGCATCAGTGTAGTGTATGGTATTGTGTGTCACTGTAGATGCATCGGAATGGAGTTGTAACCTCCTGAGGGGGAGACTGGGAAACTGAAGTTCTCCATCTCTCTGAAACGATGGTGATTTCTTATGGTGAATAAGATATCTGTTTGGCAAGTGGTATTGGTCACCAGAGGTAACCAGGTTGAGGAAAATCGGGAAAGAGACCTGGGGGGGGGGCGGGGAGATGAGAATGTTTTATTTGAGACAGTGAGTTGTTGTGACCTGGGATGCACTGCCTGAAAGGGCGGGGGGAGCAGATTCAACAGGAACATTCAAAAGGAGGGGGAATTGGAGAGATTTGCAGCGCTGTAGGAGAAAGAGCTGGGGCAGGGAAGTGGACGAATTGGGAAGATCTTTCACAAAGGCAGTACAGGCACAGTGGGATGAATAACCCTCCACCTTCTCTGTGTGGTTCTATATGTATTGATTATTTTTGAGAATAAGACATTTTTATACATGTACAACTCTGAACCAGGCCATTTGCTCCATTGGGTTGGTACTAGTGCCTATAGACTCCTTCACTGCAGTTATCTGCTTCCAGCTGATCATCTTGTTTCCTTGTTGGAACAACTGAACTGTTTACCTCTTCCACTTGCTCTGAGAATGGATTCCATGATGGAATGACTCCCTGCCTCTCCCAGCCCTGATGTGGGCATTTAGGAACTTGCTGAGATTCTGGAAGTGATGACTTTCCGCCTCTGATCCCACCTGCTGGCTGTTAAATCCCAGAAACAGTCAGAGTGCTGGTGAAATTCGGCAGGTCTGGCAGCATCAAGAGAGAGAAACTTAACATTTTGAGTCCAACTTTAGGGCTGAACCTACTGAAAAATCGTAGGTTTGTGCTACTGTCAGAGGGGTGGAGAAGGATTGAGGGGAACAGATAGAGAGGTGCCCAGAGAGAAAAGATAAAAGGGATTGTTAACTGTAATAGAGGAGAGCCATAGATGAAGAGTAGGTGTTAATAGCAGAAAATAGGTCAGCCCAACTGAGAGCAAACAAGAGACTGGGTTGGGGAGTGTGGAGTCAGAATGAAGGACCATGATCATGTTGAACTCAGTGTTAAGTCCTGAAGGCTGTAAAGTGTCAAAATGAAAAATGAAGTGGTGTTTGCTCAGCTTGCATTCAGCGTCACAGAAACACAACAGCAAGCCCCAGGGTGGAAACATTTCCATGCAGGGGATGGTGTGCTTAAATAACAAGCTACTGGAAGATTTAGGTCATTTCTAAGCACACGGAGGTGTGCTGCAAAGCAGTCAGTCACCCAGTCTGAGTTTGGCCTACCCAGTGTATAGGAGTCTGCTTTGTGAGCAATGAATACAGCTGACCAGATTGAAAGAAGTACAACTGAAATGCTGCTTCAGCTGGAAGATGTGTTTGGAGCCTTGGACAGTGAGGGGGTGTAAGTGAACGATCAAGTGTAACACCTTCTGTTATTGGATGGGAAGGTGCCTCTCAATAAGTTCTGAGGCTAATTGGATTCAGAACTTATTGAGAGGCAGTAATCCCTATGACTTTGAAAGGTATCTTGCTGAACTTGAGTGGAATAATACACTTTGGAGCATTACTGTCATCTGACCCGTCCTCTGGCTCACCACGAGCAATGCCATGGAAGATCAGTGAGCCTAGGGAAATCAGGACATTGATGGTGAGAGTAGATGCTTCTAATGATTCAAAAGCAGAGGATAGGAGATGTTACAAGCTGTACGGACAGTGTTAATGGCTATCTCTGAGCTTGTCTGTACTGGTGGGGGTGGGGGCGATAATGAGGAGTCTCTGAGTATCTCAGCTGGGAAATGGGCAGAGGCAGGAGACCCATTCTGTCACTGTGTTACAGATTCCCTCGGGGTCTAATTATCTGCTATTTTTATATTTTTCAGATAATTTGCTTTCTTCTTCCTCTCAGCATATCTCTGTAACTGAAGGCAAGTTTAACCCTCTCTACCTTTACACTCATTTCCCTATAACAGTGTTTATAGGTTTGTAAATTATAAAAATAGAATCTTCAATGTCAGTTTAGCCAGCTGATCACTGAGCCCAGGGCCTAGATTACTCTCTGGAGTCAATCGTGAGGTATCTGCCCACTTTTGCCCCACCCTCTCACCAAAATCCAACCTGTTTCCAGTTGTGAGGAGAGGGTGGCTGACCCTTGGATTGTGACTCTTGGGGGAGGTGGAGAGATTGACCGTGGAGATCTAGCTTGGAGTTAAGGCCCAGCCATTGAGTGCCCTGGGCGAACATGGAGGGATTGACCCCAAGGGGTAATGCTGGCCTTTCTTTGGCCTCCCGCATGGGTAATAGCAGCATGTCTCCTCATTCTGCTTCGTGACAATCCATTTTAGGATCATTTTATTTAATCTTTCTGTTAAAAATGGCCACATTTTCTCTTGAACACTGGATTATTAATTAACCAGGTACCAGCACATCAAACACAAAAGAGCGAGGTGAGTGGAAAGGCAAATGGACATGAACACAAGCTGATCATTATCAGTCTATGTTGGTAGACTGCAGCAGTTCAAGAAGGCAGCTCACTACCACTTTCTCTAGAGACATCTAGGGACGGGCAATAAAACTGACCCAGCCAGTGATACCCATATCCCACAAATAAATTTTTTAAAAGTTTCTAAATGCAATCATTTAATCATACTTTAATGAATCTCCAAATTTATATTGAGACTGTGGCAGTGATTGGGAGTCTGTCCTGAATTGTTATGGTGCAGTGAGACCATTCAGCCCCTCATGTCTGCATCAGCTATCTCAGTATTTTAATTTGATGCCAGTCTCCTCTGTTTTTCTGGCAACCCTGCACATTGCTTCTGTTTAAATAATTTTCTAGCACCCTCTTGAATGGCTTGTCTGAACCACCCTCCACTATACTTCCAGGCCCTGACCCAACCACTCAGTGTCTGAGAAAACATTCTCTCTTTTCAATTTGCTGCTTTTGCAAATCACTTCCAACCTTATTGTGAAGTGATCAGGATTCAGAAGACAAGGGGGGAGCAGTTTATCTCTCTATAGTTTCTGACCAAATTCCTTGTTTTTTGAAAACTTCGTCTAGTCTCCTCTTAGTTTTTCTTGCAGAAGAGAAGACAGTCTCCGATTCTCCCCAATCCATCCTCATCATTGAGTGTCTCATCCCTGAAACCATTCTCCAATTTTTTCTGCTGTCTCTCCAGTGTACTTAGATTCTTCCTATAATGTGGTCCACAGAACCATAAATTCTATCTGAATTCTAACCAGTGTCCTATAAGTTCACTATAACCTCCCTCAGATCAGATTAAACACTGACCCCGAACCCACGCATGAAAATAATTGTCATTGAGTTTGAGGAGTCAGTTCCTAGACTCCGAATTGCTTGGCTTTATTTGTTTTTTGTGTCTATTGCGATAATTAAAAGGGCCCTTTCAAGGGGAATTGTCTTTATCCTGGTGTCTCAATGTAATGTTCTAGCATCTCTGGTGTTGAGGTGTGGGATTGTGGGAGGGAGTGGGGATGCAGAAGGTGAAGTTAAATGTATTTATTCAGTGGTGACAATGCCCTTTCTAAAGGCAGAAGATTATCCAATAAGACCTATCCTTTTCTCTTTGAGTTGTAGTCTTGATGCCTATTACTGGCTGCAGATGTTGTCACATGTTTATGTTGAGTTTTCTGTTCTCTCTTTGTTTGCCATTTTTCTTCCTAACCACTCTTATCTCGTAAGGAGGGGTTGGTGAGGAATGCATTTTGCTTGATGCTGCATTGCTGTTGCTGATTATTTGTGAGGCAAGTCTCCTTTCATGCATGGCTGCTGAGATCGTTTCTGTTACCCTTGCATCCACATAACATTGCATGCTGTGAGACTGGTTTGTCTGGTTTTTATGGTTTTCTGAATTTCTCTTGCTGTCTGCTCACAGAGAGATTGCAACTCCAAACGCTCCTCTCTGGTCACAGTCTGTCTGCACAACAGCCGAGCTGTGTGAGCGTTTCGGAGTCGATGGGGTCTTTCCAACCTTCTGCCCTTGGCTCTGTTGTGACATCTGACATGCTGTCAGGTCAAGGTGGATCTTCTGCCTTGATCCCCTCGTTGAAGAAGACTGCTCTGTCAGACACTGAGAAGGAATGTTTTGGATCTGCAGTCACTCAGGGAATGAGCAACCTCTATGGGAATGATTCTGTGAAAGACACAACCTTCAGGGGCTCTCAGCCTGGAGGAAGTGTCTTCGATAACTACAGTTGGATGAGCCAACCCGAGCTGGTGTTTGGGAAGCAGGAGTCTCAACGAGTACCGGAAGCAGTGGAGGTTTGTCAAATTGAGAGTGTTCACCATGGGACTGGGGCAGTGCATGCTCCAGAGGAGCCAGCAAAAAGTGATCCTTCTTCAATTGATTCTTCACAAGAAGAAGATTCATTGGAAAGAATTAGTCCTGACTCTCCTTTTGAGGTCCTTGCTGAAATGCAAGAGAAGGGACCTTGTGCTGAAGAGACACCAAAGTCATCGTTCATTGTGGATGAGCGCAGAGTGGATCTGAACCTGCCTCAGAAGCCTCTCCCAATCACAGGAGGGATTAAGACTGATCCATTGAGTGAAGCAGTGTCCAAAAACAAAGCCAAAACAGTTGCTGCCATTGGACCAAAGTCTGATTTGAAGACAGGAGACCTTCCACAGGCTTTGCACTGCTCTCAAGTGGGTGACCAGCAGGAGATTCCTGATGGACAAAGCAACATCACAGAAGATGTCTTCAGGCCAAATGCCACCACAGGAGGCGGGATGTCCATGGACATAGCTTCCAAAAGCTTTCAACCTTCTGTATGTGGATCAATGAGTAGACCACAGGATTTGATTTTTGGAGACCCAGTGTCTCAGCCATTTGATAAAAGAAAGGTAGTCTGCGGTCTTCAAATGGACCTGGATCTTTCTGAGAGGATATTTCAGCCAGCACGTGGCCCTGGAACTGATGGACTCTCTCCTTATTCACTGATCAAGATTACCCCAGATGAGGCTGTGAACCCTTCAGTGCAAATACCCACATCCACCAGTGCAGGCATCAAGATTCTGCCTGATGTTGGACACGGATGTGCGATTGACCCTGTAAGTAGGAGCAGTGAGCCCTTGGCAGAAGTACCATCCAGAGACCCAATGGATGAGCCACAGCCTTTGAAGAAAGAAGCAAAGGAGATTTCCCCCAGTAAGGAAACTTGCCAACTCCCTGAAGATCCAACTTTAAGCTGGGGCAGCTCGCAATGTCCAACACTTGAAGGAACCACTACCCTTGACCATGTTCTGTCTGCGAGATTGGAGACTGCAGAGGCAGATAGTTCCGGAGAATCGGATGACACTGTTATTGAAGATGTCAAATCCGGTCCAGTGGGGACCCTACTGTATAGGAAGGAGAAATCGGATGATATAGGCACCACTGAGAAACTGGTTTGTGCTCCAGTATTAAATGTTAGGGAAAGCAGAGAGCAGGTACTGAGTGACAGACAGAGAGAGTCTGTGAATCTTCAATCCACAGGCCCTGGAGGAGATAGAACACAGTCTGCAGAAACCAAAGACCATCCAGCAGAAACTCCAATACTGTCTGGAGCTTCACCTGGGCTTGGTCACAGTGGAGACATGGTGCTGGAGCAAATACCAATAACTTCACAAGAAGTCGTACCTTCAGATACTGGTGTTTCGCCTTACCCATCTGCAGCTGCCAGTCACCAATTAGATATGCATATGTCTACGGAGGAAGGAACTGGCGAATGTGAGCCAAGATCCAGTTCTCCGATCTTGTCAACCTTGTCTCATGTTGACCAATCACACTGGCACCCACCTGGCCTGTCTCCAACTGATCCTGCCACCACTCAGCTGTCAGCAGACTCTCCTGTCTCCGTTGACGGTGCTGATACTGAAGAGCTTTCTATAGTGGAAGGACCTTCTCCTTTACAAGAGATGATCTGGAGATCAGCAATATCGCAAAGGGGCCACGTTCTCGGGGGAATGCAGCCTGCCCCAGTGGCAACAGCTCCAACCCAAACAATCATTGTCAAATCCACACCCATAGTCATTGAAACCCCTTCACTCATTGTCAAATCAACCTCTGGACCAGGAGGGGCCCTGGAGGGAGTGGCCGAGGGAACAGAGAGGACCCTGGAGGGAGCGGCCGAGGGAACAGAGAGGACCCTGGAGGGAGTGGCCGAGGGAACAGAAAGGACCCTGGAGGGAGCGGCCGAGGGACCAGAGAGGGCCCTGGAGGGAGTGGCCGAGGGAACAGAAAGGACCCTGGAGGGAGCGGCCGAGGGACCAGCAAAGGCGCCAGAGGGAGCGACCGATGGACCAGCAAAGGCGCCAGAGGGAGTTGCCACAGGAGCAGTGAGGGCCCAGGAGGGAGCAGGTGAGGGAGCAGCCAAGGCTTCAGATTCCATGTCATCATCTTCAGTGGGATTGACTGGAGTCCAACAACCAGCCACGAGGCAGGAAGTCACCAAACCCAGCCCTTCAGGAAGGAGGGACACACAGAATGGTCTAAGAGCCAAAGATGGACAGAGCTTATTAGGGTCTGGTGACAGAGCCCAGCCCCAGTTAACCACAACTCCCCAGGCACTGAGCAAATTAACCCCCCAGCAATACCCTGCCATCGAGAAAACGGGAATAGTCAAAGGCACAGCCCTTTGTCTGGCCCAGCCCCTCGTGGACACGGCCCCTCCCAGTGATTCCAAAGTGAGACCAGAGCTGAAACCACAAACTGTCTTGGAGCCTGTGCAGATGGAAAGGCCTGTTGGTGGGGCGGCTTCTGATAGGCTGAGTAAAATGGCAGGTAAAAGCTTTGCTCTCTGTACCTTCCTCATTTGATTAACTGCACCCATTGTCTTTAACCCATTTGTCATCACCTTCATAAATCTGACCCACGTGCACTGAGCTGTCTGTCTGTGTGAATCCCCATCAACAGCCTCAAGGTGTGTGAGATCCTGTTAGTTTATTTGTTTTAGATTCTCACCCCATGTTCAAATCCCTCTGTGGCCTTAACCCTCCCTATCTCTCTCACTTCCTACAATCCCCCACACTCCTCCCTATCTCTATGACCTCCAGCCCCTATATATTCTCCCTATCTCTATGTCCTCCTCCAGCCCCTGCAACCCCTCCCGATCTCTGTCACCACCTGAGGTTCTGGCCTCTCCAGTATCCCCCAGTTCCCATTGCTCCACCATTGGAAGTTGTGTCTTCAGGCACCTGGGGCCCAAACTTGGGAATTCCCTCCCTAAACCTCTCTGCATCTCTCCCTCCCCATCCTGGTCTCCTGGAGGTTAGAAGGCTGTTAGAAGAAGTTCTCGTTCTCCCTACTCCCAGTCCTCGCTTTTGATGATGGCAAACTCGTGGTGAGTTGGTGGTGGGAAGGTCATTTGGTTGTGGGTGGTAACGCTTCTAGATATTAAAAACAAGAATGAGAGGTGATCTCATTGAAAGGTAAAAGATGCTGAATGTCTAGAGGATAGGCTGGAACTGATAGGAGGGGTGATGGGCTGGAGGAGGTTACAGAGATAGGGAGGAGTGTGGAGGCCGGAGGAAGATTGAGGGAAAGGGCACTCTCATTGAGGACAGATGTGGACAAATGTCCTGTGTCAGAGTAGTAGTATTCAGAAATCTGTGTTCTGCAGGAGGTAGTGGTGACTGGGTCATTGGATTTATCTGGAGTTGAGTTAGATTTTGGATGGGAAATGTTTGTAAACTGGTTGACAATTCCTGTTCTGAGTGACTGATGGAGCAGAATACACTTTGGTTCTGCTATTGGCCAGTTCTAGTTTCATTGATTTTACCTCCCTCATTCAGTGCCCTCTGCACCATTTATTTAATTCAATCTCCAACATCCGCAATGGCAGGATTCAAACCCAAGTCTCTGGGATATTGCCCGACTCTCTGGGTTAATAGCTTAGTTATAAAACCACTAGGTCATTGCCTCCCCTTATTGTTTATGTTGCTGCAAAGTAGAGGCTCACGAGATGGGTACATCTCTGGCTAGGCCAGCATTTAATGCCCATCCCTAATTGTCCAGTGGGTAATTATGTCACCTACGTTGTGGATCTGGAGTCACATATAGGTCAGACCAGGTAAGAATGGCAGATTCCTTTCACTGAAGGATATTAGCGTCCCAGGTGGTTATTCTGACAATCAACAATAGTTTCTGTGGTCATCAGTAGATCTTAATTCTCGATTCTTTATTCAGTTCAAATCCCAGCATCTGCCATAATGGCATTTGAATCCAGGTCCCAAGTACATTAACTGAGTTTCTGGATTAATGATATCACTGAACCATTGCCTCCGCAGTGGTGCACAGCAAGATCCCAGACACCGCATACAAGACTGGTCAGATCATGAATTTGAGTGATGTTGAGTGAGGATTAAATATTAACTCCAGCTCTTCTGTCAATAACACTTTGGACTCTGAATGGCAGTGTCTCTGTAGCCAGCGTAGCTCTGCCACAGTACTGCACTGGGAGTGTTAGCCTGGAAGATGCAGTCAAGTTTTTTAGTGAGACTGGGATCGACCTGCTCCCATGTCAGGTGAGAGGATCTTTTGCAAGTTGTGGGGAAAGGAGGTGTTGAAGGGGTTATGTTCCCCCGTTCCTCAAACAAGCTAGTCAAAATATGTTTCTTCTGCAGTAGAACTAAAGAAGAGTCAGACCAGAATCGAATTCTGAGCTATTTCTCTTTCCATTGATGCAGTCAGACCTGCCGGGTTTCTCCAACATTCTGTTTGTTTCTGCTACCACCCACACTCCTCTGCACTTTGCAGTCACCCCTGTTGCTTCACCCTTGGCCCTCTGATTTGTTACAGATTGGGGGTAAGGGGTTAATTTTTAAAATGTTCTTTAGTAAGTTTTCTGCATGTTGTTCACAGACATTCCATGAATAGAAGAGCTCTTTATTCCTTGTCTGCGATGCCTGAGACTTACTCAACTTTGCTGCCTGCTGGCTATAGACTTCCGCTACCCTGTGACAGGGAATGGTTTACATGCTTCTATTTTGAATGTTTATATTGGCAGATTGAATGCTTAAACATTCAGAAAGTGTTACTGAGGATTATGACAGTGGGACATGCAGAATAATCAGTGTCCCATGTGGTGAGCTGTTGAGGCCAAATTTAAACACAATCCTTGTCATCATAGAATCTCTGCAGCGTGAAAACAGGCCCTTGGGCCCAACAAGTCCACACTGAGCCTCTGAAGAGAAACCCACCCAGACCCATTCCCCTACCCTATATTTACCCCTGACTAATGCACCTAACCTACACATCTGTGAACACTTAGGGAAATTTAGCCTGGTCAATTCACCTAACCTGCACATCTGTGAACACTTAGGGAAATTTAGCCTGGTCAATTCACCTAACCTACACATCTGTGAACACTTGGGGAAATTTAGCCTGGTCAATTCACCTAACTTACACATCTGTGAACACTTAGGGAAATTTAGCCTGGTCAATTCACCTAACCTACACATCTGTGAACACTTAGGGAAATTTAGCCTGGTCAATTCACCTAACCTGCACGTCTTTGGATTGTGGGAAGAAATTGGAGCACCCGGAGGAAACATGCAGACACTGGGAGAATGTGCAAACTCCACACAGTCGCTTGAGGCTGGAATCAAACCGGGTCCCTGGCACTGTGTGGCAGCAGTGCTAACCAGTGTGCTGCCCACACTGAGTTGCAATAAGAGAGTGGAGGAAAACTGGACCAGGAACTGGAGATGATATTAACTCCAGACTTGATCCTGAGTTTCAAATGAGTAGGTTCAATGTTCACATGAGTAACAGAAACGTCCTCCTGTAAACATGTTATGTTGCAATTACATCTCCTCCCTTATTGGTTGTTCAATGGTTGTTCTCCGACCCCATTCCCAAACTGGAATACAAAAAATAAAGACCAGGAGTAGGCTATTCGGCCCCTTAGGTCTGTTCTATCAATCAACCAGATCATGGCTAACCTTCCACCTCAACACCATATTTAAGTCCTACCCCATTTGCTTTGGTGTCTTTGTCATTTAGAAATCTGTGAATTCATGAACCTGCCCAGTGATAGAGTATCCAAAGCCTCTGGGGTATAGAAATCCACAAAGATTCACCATCCTCTGAGTGAAGGGATTCCTCCTTACCTCTGTCCTGAATGGTCTGCCCTTTCCCTGAAATCGTCCCAGCTTCTAGATGCTGCTCCCTCCTCCCAGGCTGGGGAAAACAGATGTTTGGAGGGTAGACTCAATGAGCCGCACGGCCTCTTTCTGTACTGTAGGGATTCCATGGTCCTGTCTACTTCCAATTTGTTGAGTCTTTTAAGAGTTGTGCATGTTACAATGAGATTACCTCTCGTTCTTCGAAACTCTGGAGAATCCAGACCTAGTCTCCTCCCAATCCCCTTGTGGGATAGTCTCGTCAGGTAGGGATTGAGTCATTACAGTGTCTCTGTTGACAGTTGTTATAAATGAACAGGCAGGAATTTATAATGGGGGAGGGGTGTATTGTTTATGTGCAGTATACTGTAAAACTAACTGCTTGGTGAAAGATGAGGTCATGAGGGTGTCTCTGTTCCTTGTGACTGTATCATGCTATGGGTTTAATGGTTAATTTCAGAGTGGAATTTTCATGTCGTGATTTATCCTAGTGAATCAAGATGAATGAAGAATGTTACTCAGTGGAATTTAGAAGAATGGAGAGTGGGGTGTTGGGAATCTTATAGAAACATATAAAATTATGAAGGGAATAGATAAGCAGGGAGGTTGTTCCCACTGGTGGGTGAAACTAGAACTAGGGGCCATAGCCTCAAAATACAGGGGAGCAGATTTCTGACTGAGTTGAGGAGGAACCTCTTCACCCAAAGTGTTGTGAATCTATGGAATTCCCTGCCCAGTGAAGCAGTTGAGGCTACCTCATTTAAATGTTTTTAAAGCAAAGTTAGATTTTTGAACAGTAAAGGAATGAAGAGTTATGGTAAGAGGGCAGGTAAGTGGAGCTGAGTCCACAAAGAAATCAGCCATGATCTTATTGAATGGCGGAGCAGGCTCGACGGGCCATATCGCCTACTCCTGCTCCAAGTTCTTGTGTTGTCCTTACCCTAGCTTATTCCCAAGCCTGGACTTTGCATATGCATTGTGGATTCCTCTGGGGCATTCTCCCCTGTGCATCCCCATAAATATCCCATAATTGCTGTCGTTAATCTGACAACCCCCACCCACCCCCCCTCTCACACCCCACACACACACAGTATTATCAGTGCTGGGGGAAAGGGACTGAATGGTGCTAAAGACTGAGAAATCCAGCCCCCCCCCCCCCCCCCCCCCCCGACCTGTTTGGATGCAGCCTAGCATACTAAAGAATACTAAAACCTTTTTATTCTAAAAGATGAAAGAGACAGCCGATGTAACTTGCTCGTTACCTTAACATCTGTCATTGGGAAAACATTAGACTGTATTCTAAAGGAGGTAATAGTGCACTGTGTTCCTACAAATTTTATTTTCTTTTGTGACAATCTCTGAGATCTGACTCAGATACCAATGCTGCGAATGGTGTCAACATAACAAGGTAAAAACACTGACTGTAGATATTGGAAACCAGATTCTGGATTAGTGGTGCTGGAAGAGCACAGCAGTTCAGGCAGCATCAGAGGAGCAGTAAAATCGACGTTTTGGGGAAAAGCCCTTCTTCAACACAACAATCCCTGGGCGTGGAAGGTCAGAGTCAGGGTCTAGAAGGAATGTTCACAGCAGAGCACATTTGGAAATGTGTAATGTGATAGAGCAAAGACAGCATGACTTCATGAAGGGGAAACCATGTCTGACAAGTTTGGTATCTGTTCAAAGAACTGTAATAATCAGGATAGATAAAGGGGAAGCAGTAAACAAAATATGTTGGATTTCCAAAAGGCATCTGATAAGGATTTTGTTTTAATTCATTCATGGGATGTGCATTTTCACTGGCTAGACCAGCATTTATTGTCCATCCCTAATTGCCCAGAGGGCAGTTAAGAGTTAACCACATTGCTGTGTGTTTGGAGTGACATGTAGACCAGATCGGATAAGGATGGCAGTTTCCTTCCCTAAATGACATTAGTGAACCAGATGGGCTTTTTCAAATACTGGATCTATGGCCACCTTTAGATCCTAATTCCAGATATTTTTATTGAATTCAAATTCCACCATCTGCCTTGGCAGGATTCAAACCCGGGTCTCCAGAACATGACCTGGGTCTCTGGGTTAACAGTCCAGCGATAATGCCATTAGTCCATCACCTCCCCCTGAGGTACTGCACATACAGCTATTTAATAAGACAAGAGCCCATGAGGGTAGTGTTTAGCATGGATAGAGTATTAGCTAATGAAGACTAAGTGTTGGAATGTGGCATCCATTTTCAGGATTTCAACCTGTAACTAGTAGAGCTGAGGCCGCAATTATTGACCATATCTGTTGATGACTTTGAAGAAACAGAATATGCTGTAATTGAGCTTGTGGATGACAAAAATAGATGGGAAGTCAAGTGCTGAGGATGACACCAAGTCTGCAGAGGGATACAGACTGGTTGAGTGAGTGGTAAAACTTGACAGATGGAATATAATGTGGGAAGCTGTGAGGTTCTGCACTTTGGCAGGAAGAATACAAAAGCTGAATATTATTTAAATGGAGAAAAACTGCAGAAAGCAGCAGAACAGAGGGATGTGGGGAGTCTTCATTCATGAATCGCAAAAAGTGAGCATCCAAGTTCATTGCGTAATAGAGAAGGCAAATGTTGGCATTTATTTCAAATGGAACGTAAAATTAGGGAGTTTTTGCTTAAACTATACAAGGCACTAGTCAGGTCTCAGCTGGAATATTGTGAACAGTTTTCATCCCCTTATAATAAGAAAGCTACTCTAGTTTTGGAGAAAGTCCACAGAAGGTTCACTTGGCTGATCCTGGGTGTGGAGGGAGACTGAATGGTTTTTGTGTACTCACTGAAGTTATAAGAACTAAAAATATTCAGGATTCTTAGAAGACTTGATAATGTAGCTGCAAAGAGGTTGTTTCCCCTTTTGGATGGGTTTACAATCAGAGAGCACAATCGTGAGTAAGAGGTCACCCTTTTAAGACCAAGCTTCTTTGAGGCTAGCAATCTGTGGAATTGTTCACTGCAGAGGGCTGCCGTGTAAGTATATCGGGGTTGAGAGACAGATTTTTAATTCGTAAGGAAATTAAGGGTTATGGGGAAAAGGCAGGAAAGTTGCATTGAGGATTATCAGATCACATTGAATGGGGGAGCAGACTTGATGGGCTGAGTGGTCTACAGTTTGCCCTTGAGGCATGGCTTCTTTTTTTCACTGGCTCTAATTTGAAGAAGGTTATGTTGGGAACTGATTTGGATTGTGTCAGTAATCTTGTTTGTACAGTCTGTGTGAATGAGTTGTTTGTGTACAAAGAGTAGATTAGGTCATTGCTCTGTTATCCAGTCAGCTGCTTCACTCTCTCAGCTCTGAATCAGAAACAGCTTTGATGCATTCTGACGACTCTCATTTTCCCTCTGTCTCCTGCTCCTCTATTCCCCAGGTGTGACTGTGGCAGTATGGGATATGATGTTAATGCCTTCAATAAATAAGTATTCATTTTTACAGGGATTACCAGAGAGGGGAAGGATGGGTGATATTGGCTGTGTGGCTGAACAGCTCATGGGGATTCCCTAGGCTGCTGGTCATTTGTGTGTGTGTGTGTGTGTGTGTGTGTGTGTGTGTGTGTGTGTATGTTTTGTCTCTCTCGCTCTTTTTTTTCTCATCCTCTATTTCTCACCCTCTCTCTCGGTTTGCCCCGCTCTCTCTCACCCCACGCCTTCCCCCTCTCGCCCTCCCCTTCTCCCCTCGCCCTCTCCTTCTTCCCCCCTCCCCTCTTTTTTTTTTCTCTTTCTTTTGCTCTCACTTGTGCCCTCTCCCTCTAGCCACTGAAAGTGTTTGATTGTCCCTATACCTGTATTGTGGCTGCCCGGTCTCTGACACACAACTCCTTGTGTTTATTGTCTATCTGTCCACGTGCTGGTGATGACAGTGCTGCTGCTTGCAGCCTCACTTCGTGTTCACACCAAATGTAGCTCCCACATGTTATCCCTAGCCCCTGGAGGCTCATTGTTCTACCTGCACCACCATATTCCCATTGAGAGAGGTCACCTCATCCCAATAATCACTGGGGTTGGGGACAGGGCCGCCCTGCCCTGGCCCACATGCACACCCTCTGGGGAGAGTTTGGTGTTAGACCCATTGGGCTGTCACTTGAGTACCTGGTTTCAGCTTCAGGTTGGTTCAGTCCTTTATCAGGGGGTGTCCCAAGCTTAATGGTGTGTGGATGGATGAGACTGTGGGGTGTCTCCCACTTTGATTTGGGCGGGTAAATGCTTCATAGGGAGGTGCGTAGGGCTAGGTAGGGTGTGAGTGGGCAACATGCCCACACCTAGCTCAGAGGCCTTGTGCATGACCCAAGAGACTGAGTGCTTTTAGATTAATTGACACATCCAAGGTGTTCATTTCACACCCATGCACCACCTTCCACAGCAGCTCTAGGAGTGCCTTGGGGAGAGACCGAGGGGTGCACTAGGAATGTATCTGCCATGGTTTTTGATGAATGTGGTTTTTCTCTCTCTCTCCCTCTACAGTGAAGGATTTGATCTACTGGCGTGACCCTAAGAAGACAGGGGTTGTGTTTGGGTCCATTCTGACCTTGTTGGTCTCGCTGGCAGTGTTTAGTGTGGTCAGTGTGTTGGCCTATCTTGTGCTGGCTTTGTTGTCCGTCACCATCAGTTTCCGCATCTACAAGTCCGTGGTACAGGCTGTGCAGAAAACCAACGATGGAAATCCCTTCAAGTAAGATTGCTGAAATGGCTTTTGGAGTGTGAATGTCTATTTGATCATTTCCGCTGCCTATCCCCCTCCAGTTCCTCCCCTGAGGTTGGGGTTGCGATTGAGGGTGGGGTGGGGAATAGCATGTGTGAAGATTCACAAATATTTCGTAGTGTTAGGGCAGTGTGTGGTTCAATCCAGAGACACCGTCTTGCAGATTGTATGGAGTACTCAGAGACATCCCTGTCTTGTTTGGTTCAGGGTGTTGGAGCCAGATTACATTGATTCCTCCCCCCCCCCCCCCCCCCCCAGCCCCGGCAACTGGCCTGCTCTTCAGAACAGCCAGTGATTAAACGGAACTGTCTGAATTGGATGGGGAACAGCGGGTCGAACTTGTCTTGAAACCGAGGCTGTGCCAGTGACAGGATCTGTCTTCACTCTGTCCAGGCCTTATCTGGAACAGGATATCACCTTGTCTTCGGAAACATTCCATAAATACTGCACCATAGGTTTCACCCACTTGAACAGAGTGCTGAAATATCTGCTGCAGCTTTTCCTGGTCCAGGATCTAGTGGATTCACTGAAGGTTGGTGACTGAACTGTAATGTTTGGGCTCTGATTTTAATTACAGGCCATGATGAATTTGTAATAAAACCTGGCTTCTCCCTCTTTCTCTTCCCCTCTCCCTCCAACCTGCTCCCTTCCCTCCCTTCCCCCCCCCCCCCCACTTTTTTCTCTCTGCCCCCTTCTCTCTCTCTCTCTCTCTCTCTCTCGCCTCTTTCGCTCTGTCTCCCCTGTCAATCCCTCTTGCCCCTTTCCTGGTGTGGGTGCAGGTTTTCTGGGGTTGGGACTGAGCTGGGTCTAGGAAGCTTGCACTCCATCATCTTATGCCTGACATTTGCCTGTTCTGTCCACAGCTTGCAGTTCTCATGTGGCTAATGACCTACGTTGGAGCTGTCTTCAATGGGTTGACTCTCCTGATTCTGGGTATGTTATAGCCTCAGGCTGTTTGATTGTTGTGAATCTGAACAAAGTCATTTCCTGTGGAAGAGAAACCTGGGGCTGGAGAACTGTTGTGGAGGAGGGGTGAGACCGTGTGCAGGGATTTGGGGTGATTTGGGGTGGGCCATGTTCTGGGTATGGGTGGGGTGGGACACTGTGGGTAGGTAAGGTTTGGGTAAGGGGGTGCATATTCAGGATGTGGATTGGGAGAGAGCCAGTTTGGGTGGGTAGGGGAGGGAGATCTCAGGGTAGTGGCAGGAGGAGCTTAGACCCTTTGTGTGGGTGGGGGAAGACTTGGTGTTTGCCTGGGGCTGGGTTGGATCTGGTATGGGATGAGATGGGAGAGACTGGAACTGGTGCATTGTGTCGGATAGCTGTCAGCATTGTGTGTATTTGTAGCTTGTTCTAACTGTGGTTATTTCTCTCTTTTGCTCGGTCTAGCTGTACTGTTGACCTTCAGCGTCCCGATCATCTATCAAGCTTACCAGGTAGGTTCTTGATGGGGGGAGGCGGGGTGCTGCTGTAGGCAGTGTGCGCGCCCTGGGGTTATTCCCTCGCACACTGTTGAATAGCGGGACAGGCGGGGAATCGGTTAGCTCTGTTGACTGGATGGCTGGCGATAGAGGGAAATGCCAAAAGCTTGGGTTCAATTCCTGCCCCCACCAGCTGAAATGACCATTAAGGAACAACCACCCAAAACCCCACTCAGCATTTCTGTCTGATGAAAGAGCAGCCCTGTGGTCCAGTAGCACTATGGCAATTTTACCTGTAATGGGACAAGGTGGGCTGAATCTTTCAGGTTCTCATAATCAGGATCTCAAGGTGCATGTGTCTTGGGGGCTGAGTGAGTGCTAGGATTCTGTTGTGTGTTTGGGTTGCTGGCTTCAGACTGTGGGGCTCCACTAGGATCTGTCTGCGGCCACTGCCCTGAGATCAGTAGAGATGTGATTTGGAAAGTTATTTCAGGAGGAACTGTAACTCCTTTGTTTTTTTTAATACAGACACAGATTGATCATTACATTGAACTAGTTCAGAAGCAGGCAGTCTGTGCTTTTGGGAAGTAAGTATTCTTTAAATTCTCTGAAATGCTTCTTATGGGGGGACTTGTTCAAGCTGGGGATATAGGAAAGTACCACCAGTGGGTGGAGATGAATGATTACTCCTCCACTCCGTCCCTAGAATCTGACTTATGGGGAGGACTGAGGGGACAAAGCCAAATGTGTTCCCAGTCAAGCCTGACTCTCTGGTATCTGGTTCTGTTCAATATGTGGGATTGCTGTACGTGGCTGTATTAGAGTGAAGTCCAGGCAAAGAATCTGAATCCCTCCTCTAACAACTACAGCTCAGTGTCTCTTCCCTTGAAGAGATATCACTGTCTCAGTTTTGAGACAGTGGTCTTTGCCTTCACCCCAACTCTTGGCACAGAATATTCAGCATTTCTCTTTTTTTAAACTGAAAGCCCTCACCCAATCTGTCGCTATATCTCAGTGGCACAGTGGTTGGCACTGAGAGATCCGGGTTCGACTCCACTCTCTGGTGACTATCTCTGTGGAGTTTGCATATTCTCTCTTGTGAGCGTATGGGTTTCTACCAGATGCTCCGGGATCCTCCCACAGTCCAAAGTTGTGCAGGTTAGGTTGGATTTGCCAGCTAAATTGTCCATAGTGTGGAAATGCAGGGTTACAGGGATAGCGTAATGCGGTGGGTCTGAGTGGGATGCTATTTGGAGGTTCGGTGTGAACTCGCTGGGCCAAATGGCCTGCTTCCACACTGTAGGGATTCTGTGATATGCACATTATTCCAAAAAACAAATCTGTCCTTGCAAAATCAGTCCTCCGTTTTGTATGTTGTTCATTCAGATAATTTTCTGTTTTCAGTCCCGATAGTGCATTTGTGCTTTTGGTTCTGACGAATTTTCCAGATAATGCTAACCTGTGAATGTGTGTCTCTCTCTCTCTCTCTACTCAGGATCCAAGAGAAGCTTCCAGGCGCAAAACGAAAGAGCGAGTAACAGCAGGGGAAACCCTGCTCAGCACCCTCAATTGTCACTCCTCCCTTTTGTCCTCGCTACTAAACTAAAACTCTGTATTGGAACTAAATGCTTGCTGTCTGTCTGCTTGGGCTTGTGTGCCACCATTCCTGCTGTTGTGGACTGCTTCCATGAATTTGCTACTTGTTCTTGCCACCCCCACACCCTCACCCTCTACCCCCAGGTTGATCTCAGCCAGCAAGGGGGTCACTAGTACGTTGTGTATCTGTTGATCACTGGCTTAAGACACATTCCTTTCTGCTTCTGTTTCAATGAGATTATAAATATATATATTTTCTGTTTTGCCCTTCTCTGAAAGACACTGTCTGTAAACTGCTGTAGAAATTACTGAGCAACAACAGGGTGGAGATCAAGAGAGAATCAATCTCCTTCCCCAATTGTGTATATAATTGAGGGTGCATGTGAAAATATTTGTCACTGTAACTGAACAGTCTTTGAGAAACTGGGGGAGGAGGAGTAGGAAATAGGCAAGTGACGGATGAATTTCTGAATTGTAAGTGATGTATGTCTGTAGTTAGTGTCTGTGTGTGTGTGTGTGTGTGTATATATACGCCATTCAATCTGCCCCATTTCCCCTACCAGGTTTCAGTTCTGGCTTTGCAAAAGTAACTGTCCTTCCCCCTCCCACCCCCTGACCTTGAGTCCTGTTTGAAGAGGACACTACGCTCTGTGGTGCTGTTCTCATTTCATTCCCCACTTGCCTGCTTGGTCCATTGTGTGAGATAACCACAGATTGTCATTCCGTTATGAGATATTCCTGCAGCAACCTTCACCAAGGGATGGCATGGCAATCTCAACAAAATGGTTAACCTCAAGGTACACTGGCCAATAAGCTATTGATCAGAATGACAGGTAGGTGTTTAGGGGAGGAGCTATGATCTTTGGAATATGCCCCACGTAGGAGGGCAGGGCAGATAATAGCAGGACTAAGCCCATGTCCTCCTCTTTCTGACTCTGTGTACTTGCACAGTTGTAACTCTATAGAACACTGGAGGGCAAAGTGGTGTGGGACTGCATGGTGTGCAATTCTCCTCTCCCTTCCTTAATAAAGGCCTGCCCTGTATTGGGGGCTTGCGTGGACACAGTAGAACCTGCTACCTTTTTTAAAAAAAACAGAATTCCTATTGCTTTGATTGTACTTAAACAAGCTCCTAGACATTTAACTGGTTGTTTTTAATTTTAATTGCTTAACTTTGTATTTATGATTCAATTCCCTCCCTTACTGTGCTGCACCAAGAGCGCATGTCACAAAGGCATAACACCCTCATTGTTGTCCCAAAACTCTGAATTAATCCACTTCCATGTCAGGATTCAGCTTTTGACCAAGTGAAAAGTTGAAATTGGCTTCTGAGGAGTGGTATGTAAATCATGAGTCGAGGGGTTTGGCCACTGTGTTGGCAAACCTATAGCCCGTCATTGAGAGCTATAGCACTCTTCACTGAGGTTAGGTTTATCCATACAAATACTTAAGGGTGAGGTTAGCCACCCCATCAGTTGGCTAAAGCCCTTCATGAATTCATGTCAGGACATTGCTGTAGCTACACACAGCCTGAGATAACATTATAACTGCAGTTATACCTTCCCTCTGTCTTTCCATTCTCTAACTTCCCACCCACCGCAGGACTGTTTGGGCAGTTGAAACCTGATGTTTTAATGTTTGTCTAGTGTTACCATAAGGTCGGGTTTTTTGGAGCCAATTGTGTTTTTGAGGGAGCGAACTGAACAGGGGAAGTATAACTGAGTGCTCGGAAATCTGTGTATGTTAGGATTAGATGGAACTGTTGAGAATCAGACAATTCCTGCAAAAATGTTATTGTGAAGTTGATAATTAAATTACATCCTTATTGTTTACATGGTCTCCTGTCTATGTGTAAGAGATTTATTTTGAATTTTACTTAAACTGATTTCTGACAAATCGAGGTATATTCCTCTAAGTGCAAATGCTGCAGTCTCTCAGCCGGGGGTGGTGCAGATAGTTCCAGCAGGGATTTCTGAATTGTCTTGGCAAGTCACATTGTAAGTAGTAACCAAACTAACTGGATGTTAAGTAGAAGCTGGACCAATCCCACTCTGTATAACTCCACTCCAGTTTGCTTATGCACCTTCTGTTGCTCCTTATTTATATGCTGTTCCTACCATGTTCACCCCTTAATTCTAATCAGGAACCATTGTGGCCAAACCAGCCCCCACACACCAACACGATCATTCAATCTGCACCTTCCAAATCCGCAACCACTACCATCTAGTGAGCTGCCTTCTTGAAATGTTGTGGTTCATTTTAGAGGTAGATCCACAAAGCTCTGAGGGAGTTCGAGCATTTTGACCCATTGACACTGAGAAAATGCTAATGTATTTTCACATAAGGATGGTATGGGGCTCTAAGAAACTTGCAGGGGGTGGTGTTCCTCTGCTGCCTTTGTCCTTCAAGAAAGTAGCACTCCTTGGTTTGGAAAGTGCTGTCTCAGGAGCCTCTTTGGTGCACCTTGTGGGTAGGACACACTGCCATTACTGGAGAATTGGATGGAGTGAACATTGAAAGTGGTAGATTGGGTGCCAAAATGGGGGTTGCTTTAATCTGGATGGTATTAAGCTTTTTGAGTGTTGTCCGAGCTGTACCCATCTAGGCACATGGAGAGTATTTCATCACCATTCCTGACTTGTGCCCTGTAGATGGTAGACAGTTCAGTCTCGGGTCAATGGTAAGCCCCAAGATGTTGGCAGTGGGGAATTCGGTGATCATGTCATTGAATGTAAAGGGATGATGTTTAGATTCTCCTATTGCAGTTAGTCATTGTCTGGTAGTAGTGTGGTGCAAATGTAACTTGCCACTTGTCAACTCAAACATGGATATTGTCCAGGTCTTGTTGCATTTAGATATGGACTCCTCAATATCTGAGGAGTTGTAAATGGTGCTGAATGTTGTGCAATCATAGGGAAATATCCCACTTCTGACCTGATGGAGGGAAAGTCATTGATGAAGCATCTGAAGATGGTTGAGCAGAGGGCACTACCCTGAGATGGCTGAATTCCACCAACCACAATCGCCTTCCTTTTGTGTCAGGTATGGTTCTAACAAATGGAGAACCTTTCCCCAGATTTCCCTTAACTCCAGTGTTGCTAGGTCTCCTTGATGCCATACTTGTTCAAGTGTGGTATTGCTGTAAAGGGCTGTCATTCTCATCTCACCTCACCTCAAGAATTCAGTTCTTTTATCCATTTTTGAACCAAAGCTGTAATGAAATCAGGAACTAACTGGCCCTGGTGTCTGGTGGAACCCAAACTGGGCATCACTAAGCAGGTTATTATTAAGCAAGTGCTGCTTGATCGCACTGTTGATGACACCTTCCAACACTGATGATCAGAGTAGACTGGTCAAGTTGGATTTGTCTTGCTTTGTGTGCACAGGATATACTTAGACAATTTTCCATGTGGGATAAATGCTAGCGTTGTACCTGTACAGGAACAGCTTGACCAAAAGTGCATTGCAAAACCTTTTATAGCAAGTAAAACATGGAAGCCACAGGAAAAATCCTGCCCAACAAAAGAATTCCCACAAACTCCAATTCAACTTCTGAGGTTTGCCTTGATGGCAATGAAACTCTGATTGAACTGTCCATCGTGGTTTCCTGTCCAAATTGGCTCTCATTACGTCAATAGTTAGGCTTTATGGTCAGGGAGAGTGATCCTGTCAGTTCATGAATTCCGTTCAATCCTGCACTGTCCCTGTCATGGGGACTTGTCTGGAGGGAACTTTGATCCATATCTAACTCCAAACTGTCCTGGCCCTTGGAGTTTTTGATGGGGATGCTGCAGAGGGAGCTTTACTTTCAGTTTAAAAGATCTTTTGGTTTTAAGTGTAGACTGAGCTTTACTCTGTACTTAACCCTGTGTTGTCCCTGTCCTGGGAATATTTGATAGGGTCAGTGTCAAGAAAGCCTTACTTTGTTTACTTTTAGATCAATAGAGACACCACTGCCCCTATCCTGGGAACGTTTGGGGACAGTATGGAAGTAGCTTGACTTTCAGTTTAAAGGAGTAGAGAGAGCTTTATTGTTTCTAACCATCTGCTGTACTTGTTCTGGGTGTATTTGGGGGTGAAGAAGGGCTTATGCCAGAAACGTCGATTCTCCTGCTCCTTGGATGCTGCCTGACCTGCTGCGCTTTTCCAGCAACACATTTTTCAGCTCTGATCTCCAGCATCTGCAGTCCTCACTTTCTCCTCGCAGATATATGAATAGGCAGGGAATAGAGGGATATGGATAGCATAGAGCCAAAAGTTAGTTTAAAAAGTCAGCAAGGGTTGGCATAGTCTTGGTGGGCTGAAGGGTCTGTTTCTTTGAGTCATGGAGTCATAGAGATGTACAGCATGGAAACAGACTTTTCAGTTCAGCCCATGCATGCCAACTGGATAGCCTAATCCAATCTAGTCCCACCTGCAAGCACCCGCCCCATATCCCTCAAAACCCTTCCTATTCATAAACCCATCCAAATGCCTCTTAAATGTTGCAATTGTACCAGCCTCCACCACTTCCTCTGGCAGCTTATTCCATACCCGTACCACCCTCTGTGTGAAAAGGTTGCCCCTTATGTCTCTTATATTTTGTTGTACTTTTCTCTGAATTAGCTCCATGCTGACTCAACTGAGTAACATCATCCACGCCAGAGACTCAAAAGTAGTTGCACACCAACTTGTTTTACTCTTCAATCCAAGGGTGGCACCATAAAGTGATATACATATTTGCTCCTGGTTATTTTTTGGCCCTTTGACCCATGTCCCAGTCACTCCCTGAGAAACCAGTTTCTCTCATCTTTTGACTCTCTGCCGTCTGTTAAGGGAAGGGGGTGTTCCAGCCCAGACAGTCCCAACACCCTGCCCTAATCTCTCCCACAGCTCACCTTAGTCTACCTGCAGCAGGTGGGCAGGAGTGGCTGAAACCTTCTCCTTGGAGCACAGAGGCTACCTTCAACCACCCTTGACCTCAGAATTGGTGCAAAATAGGGTGGTCCTGGGGTGTTTCCTGATGGACACCTCCTGCCCCACTTCTGCTAGTTGTGGGTGTGAGCATTTAACTGAAAACAGCTTTTGGGAGGAGTGATACTGTTAGGCATTAAAGCCAATGTTAATTGCCTCCTCCCCCAGTCCTGTATTTGCACAGACCCTACAAGATGTGTGCATGGGTGTCAAAAATTAATGCTGGGCACAGATCATTCCTCCTGGCTGCCTGGGAGGACTCCTGTTCCTACTGGTGGACAGTTGCCAGAAGTCCATCTTAGCAACAGTGGCGATTTTCTTGTTCCACTCCTCCACAACCATCACCTTCTCGGCCAGTGTGTAATCCATGGTGTCCTGATGTTTCTGTAGAATGTGCCTCTTGATGGTACTGAGCTTGAGGGTGGCCAGGGCACTGCCACACACCATGCAGACCAGGCCATGTCGCCACTGGTCATAGTCCATCAGGTACTCGAGACGCCAGCGCTCCTGATAGTTCCTCCAATGGTCCCTCCCTTGACCTCGGCCTCGGCCCCGGCCCCTTACTGTCTGTGCCGGTAAGCTCAGATCTGGCTCCTCCACACACACTTCAATTTCCACAGGGCTCGTATCCCCATCCCAACTTGGGGACATGTCCTTTGCAAACTCCACGACTGGATTTTCCTCTACAATGCAAAAACAGGACAGTAACAAATTGCATTTTAATACCACCTACAGCACACTAAAACATCCATAAGATATAGGAGCAGAAATTAGGCCATTCAACCTATAGAGTCTTCTCTGCCATTCAATCATGGCTGATAAGGCTCTCAACCCCATTCCCCTACTTTTTCCCCATAACCCTTGATCCCCTTGCCACTCAAGAGCCGATCTATCACAGTCTTAAATATAATGAAAGATCTGGCCTCCATGCCTTCTGTGGCAATGAATTCCATAGATTCACCAATCTCTGACTGAAGAAGTTTCTCCTTCTATCCGTTCTGAAAGGTCTTCCCTTTACTCTAAGGCTGTACGCTTGGGTCCTAATCTCTCTTGCCAATGGAAACATTTTCCCAATATCTACTCTGTCCAGTCCATTCAGTATTTTATAAGTTTCAATTAGATTCCAACCCCCCTAACCACCACCCCCACCCCCCCGGGTCATCCTTCACAACTCCATCGAATATAGACTGAGTTCTCAAATATTAAGCTTTTCATTGTGGGTGGCACAGTGGTTAGCACTGCTGCCTCACAGCGCCAGAGACCCGGGTTCAATTTCCGCCTCGGGCAACTGTCTGTGTGGAGTTTGCACATTCTCCCTGTGTCTGCGTGGGTTTCCTCTGGGTGCTCCGGTTTCTTCCCATAGTCCAAAAATGTGCAGGTTAAGTGAATTGGCTATGCGAAATTGCCCGTAGTGTTAGGTGCAAGGGTAAATGTAGGGGAATGGGTCTGGGTGGGTGCGCCTCGGCGGGTCTGTGTGGACTCGTTGGGCTGAAGGGCCTGTTTCCACACTCTAACTAATCTAAGAAAACAAAAAATTCTTGGGACCATTGTCATGAATCTCCTCTGAACACACACTAGGGCCAGTATGTCCTTCCTGAGATATGGGGCCCGAAACTGTGCACAATACAATACAATCTCAATTATCTGAATTTCAGACTACCCGAACAAGATCTCAAGGTCCCGTAAAAACGGCATATGGTGTGCGTTGTCAGATTTCCACACTGTAAGTAATCTAATCTAATCTAATGATAACCGAGAAATGTTCGGATAACCGGCACTCAGAAATTACTGTTTGTTTATGATCAGGTTGATTATCGGAATGATCAATTATCTGAAAAAAATGGTCCCCGTCCAAATTGTTGGGATAGTCAAGGTTCTACTGTACTCCAAATGTGGTCTGACCAGAGCCTCAAGTACATCCCTGCTTTTATCTTCAAATCCTCCCAAAATAAATGCCATAACTGCATTTGCCGCCTTAACTACTGACTCAACCTACAAGTTTACCTTGAGAGACTCCAAGACTAGAACTCCCAAGTCTCTTTGCACTTCAGACTTCTGAATTTTCTGCCCATTTAGAAGGATAGTCCATGCCTCTATTCTTCCTACCAAAGTGCATAACCTCACACTTTCCCACACTGTACCCATGTGCCACTTGCCCAGTCTTCCAACCTTCTGCAGCCTTCCTGCCTCCTCAGTGCTATCTGTCCCTCTACCTATCTTTGTATCATCTGCAAACGTAACCAGAATGTTCTCAGTGCCTTCATCTAGATTGTTAATGTATGAAGTGAAAAGTTGTAGTCCCAACACTGACCCTTGTGTAACACGACTTGTCACCGGCTGTCATTCTGAGAAGGATCCTTTTATTCCCACTCTGCTCTCTGCCAGAGAGCCAAGCTTCTATCCATGCTAGCGCCTTGCCTCTAACACCATGGATCTTTATCTTACTCAGGAGCCTCCTGTGTGTACCTTGTCAAAGGCCTTTAAGTCCAAGTAGATAATATCCATCAACGTGGATCTAACATCCATCCATCACAGAACACTTCTCAGAAGTGTTATTCAGGTTGCATTTGAAGAGTCGCCATGTAAGAAAGAAACAGGGACTTGCAACGAAATGTGAGGTCAGAGCAATCTGTTTTAAGGAGCATTTCACAGGATGAAGACATCAGTCATAGAGTGGATTCCAGAGCTTAGGACCACAGACATCCAAAGACACATGGCCAGGGATGGAGCAATGGGGTTTGCGGTAAACTCAAAAGATCAGAATTGGAGGATGTTAGACAGGAAGAGTTGTAGGCACTGGAGGTGACAGCTGGGGGAGGGGTGTGAAGGTCACAAAGGGATTGAAATCAATGAAGAGAGTTTAGAAGTGGAACCATTGACGGATCAGGTTCTGAGAACATAAAATAATGGGTAAACTAGGATTTCCCCATGATTGCCATCTGTGATGTGTCATCAAATCACACACACCAACATTCACTCATGGCTCTGACACTGCTCTGTATATACTTGGGAACCTGAACCCAGAACATTAATGCATGTCAATCAGGCTCTGGGTCATGTCTTCCCCTGTACTCGCTCCCCTCTAATGCACCTCTCCTTTGAGACTCAACATCCAATTGAGCTCACAGTTCTGACTCTCAACACTGGCCCCTTCTTGGTATAATTTACCAAGTTGTTACAGTAGGTAACCGACAATTTCTCTATCGGGCCCAAGCCTGTTCTTGTGCTATTCTGGATATGAGACATGTTGGATCAGCCATGAGTCTATTGAATGGCGGAGCAGGCTTGAGTGCCCGAACAGCCTGCTCCTGTTCCAAGTTCTTATAGTTTTATGGAAGTTGCGTGATGATGGGTCTACACAGCTACAAGATGTAGGAAGCTGTAATGACAGCGTGACATTTTGACATGGTCAGTTTTCCTTGGAGAAACTTCTTGTGGATAACTGCCTCAGAATTATAGATTGGAGGTGTGTGAACTCTTTTGATAGTCAAGAGATCTGATAGCAATGACTTTACCTGTAACTGCAGACTGTATCCTAAGGGCTGACAATTCCTCTTCCCGCGATTCGATCACTGCACTCTCCTGCAGAGATACGGTTTTCTTCCAGACATCCAGAACGTTCTTCCTCTCGGCCTGGTTGAAGTTAAGGGAGTGCGGGTGGTTCTGGAGGATGTGCCGTTTGATGGTGCAGAGGGCGACAGTAGCCAACGATTTTCCACACACCATGCAGACGAGGGTGTGCCACCACTGGTCATAGTCCATCAGGTACTCAAACCGCCAGTGCTCTTGATAGTGACAGCGTGGCCTCTTACCGGCTGACCAGTTAGAACCTGTCCCAGGCATCACCAGTTGCACCGCTGTGCAGTCGCGTTGCAAAGCCCTCTCATTCCAGGCTTCCAGAATGTTCTCCTTCTCGGCCTGGTTGAAATGCAGCGAGTGCGGATGGTTTTGGAGGATGTGTCGTTTGATGGTGCTGAGGGTGAGAGTAGCCAGGGATTTGCCACACACCATGCAGACCAGGCCATGCCGCCACCAGTCATAGTCCATCAGGTGTTCAAACCTCCAGCGTTCCTGGTAGTAACGACGGATACCTTTACTGGGCAATGGAGGCAGGGGGTTGTGCTGTGGCGCCACCCGGTTATTATCAACAGGGAGTTGTGGCTGATTCAGCAACACAGGAACACCCACCACCTCGACAACTGAACCAACATGAAGAGGATCCAACCGGACTTCGGTCCCTTCAGGAACAAGGGAAAACGTAACAAATTCACCAGCAGATAGTGACACATTCACTCCACCTCACCCACACATTGGACCCCACCCATGATTTGCCACCCACACATTGGCTCCCCTGCCCCCACCAATGCATTACCCATGTGGCTGGGGGAGGGCAAAAGGAGTTGTCCTCAGGACCAGGCGGTTGGGGGTGAGGGTGGAGGGAGTTGGCCTCAGGACCAGGCGGTTGAGTGCGCGCGGAGGGAGTTGTCCTCAGGACCAGGCGGTTGGTGCGCGCGGACGGAGTTGGCCTCAGGACCAGGCGGTTGGGGGTGAGGGCGGAGGGAGTTGTCCTCAGGACCAGGCGGTTGGGGGTGAGGGCGGAGGGAGTTGTCCTCAGGACCAGGCGGTTGGGGGTGAAGGCGGAGGGAGTTGTCCTCAGGACCAGGCGGTTGGGGGTGAGGGCGGAGGGAGTTGTCCTCAGGACCAGGCGGTTGGGGGTGAGGGCGGAGGGAGTTGTCCTCAGGACCAGGCGGTTGGGGGTGAGGGCGGAGGGAGTTGTCCTCAGGACCAGGCGGTTGGGGGTGCGCGCGGAGGGAGTTGGCCTCAGGACCAGGCGGTTGGGGGTGCGCGCGGAGGGAGCTGGCCTCAGGACCAGGCGGTTGGGGGTGCGCGCGGAGGGAGCTGGCCTCAGGACCAGGCGGTTGGGGGTGAGGGCGGAGGGAGTTGGCCTCAGGACCAGGCGGTTGGGGGTGAGGGCGGAGGGAGTTGGCCTCAGGACCAGGCGGTTGGGGGTGAGGGCGGAGGGAGTTGGCCTCAGGACCAGGCGGTTGGGGGTGAGGGCGGACGGAGTTGGCCTCAGGACCAGGCGGTTGGGGGTGAGGGCGGACGGAGTTGGCCTCAGGACCAGGCGGTTGGGGGTGCGCGCGGAGGGAGTTGGCCTCAGGACCAGGCGGTTGGGGGTGAGGGCAGAGGGAGTTGTCCTCAGGACCAGGCGGTTGGGGGTGAGGGCAGAGGAAGTTGGCCTCAGGACCAGGCGGTTGGTGCACGTGGACGGAGTTGGCCTCAGGACCAGGCGGTTGGGTGCGCGCGGACGGAGTTGGCCTCAGGACCAGGCGGTTGGGTGCGCGCGGACGGAGTTGTCCTCAGGACCAGGCGGTTGGTGCACGCGGAGGGAGTTGGCCTCAGGACCAGGCGGTTGGTGCACGTGGACGGAGTTGGCCTCAGGACCAGGCGGTTGGGTGCGCGCGGACGGAGTTGGCCTCAGGACCAGGCGGTTGGGTGCGCGCGGACGGAGTTGGCCTCAGGACCAGGCGGTTGGGTGCGCGCGGACGGAGTTGGCCTCAGGACCAGGCGGTTGGGTGCGCGCGGACGGAGTTGTCCTCAGGACCAGGCGGTTGGTGCACGCGGAGGGAGTTGGCCTCAGGAGTTGGTTGAGCTGCTCTGTACCTGTCGGTGTCTCTGGCTCCACCCCTGGCTGCTGGTCACCGCTCTCTGATTGGTGACGCTCGTACCGCCCCTCCCCTATACGGCAGTCCGAATGGAATCGATGTGTCACATTTCCCGGCACCTGTCGCACTTGGTCGACGCTCGATTGGACAACGACGCTGTCCATCATAGAGGTTGGCCTCCCTGGAACTGATTGGTCTAGCAGCATATTACCCTCCCCTGGCACCGGCGGTAACTGACCGTCGCCGTGGGATAGAGCGGGAAACCGGGTCCCGTGCAATTCGAGGCCCGATTGGTGGGAAACGGCGGGAGCCGAGTTGTCGACCGCTGATTGGTCTGTGTGAGGGAGGAGGCGGTGCCTTAGGTGTCCCGTTTCTGTTAAGGGGGACTGTGATTGGTGCAGGAGCCGATCCATCCACGTCGCCATTACGACGCGTCGTTGACGGGCAGTCAGACTGAGTGAGGCCTGGTGCCTTTGGAGGATGTGCCGTTTTATGGTGCTCAGCTTGAGAGTGGCCAGGCCGCTGCCGCACACCATACACACCAGGCCATGTCGCACGCCATCGTAATCCATCAGGTATTCCGTCCGCCAGCGCTCCTGGTAGTAACGCCTCACAGGCCGCCGGCTCAGCGCCCCCTTTGCCGGGTCCGGCCTTGGCGGAGACATCGTACCCGGAGCGGCCTCAGCCGACCTTTGATCCGCGGCCGGAGGTATCCCTGTGGGAGGGGGAAAAAAATGGCACATCCGTTGGACGTCTCTTGAATTTTTTCCCAAAATTCAATCTGGCTCCACCCCCATAGGAAGCCATTCTGCCCCTCGAGCCTGTTATCCCATTCCTCATGTCCACTTTCCTTGATTCCCTGACTGATCAGACTCCATTTATTGAAACCTTACAAGGACTTTGCCCCCACAGCGGTCTGTGGCAAAAGGGTTTCAAAGACTCACAACACTCTTGAGAGAAAGTAAATTCCTCCTTTACCTCAGTTTTCAGTTGGTGCTCATATATTCCTTGACTACACCCATTGATCCTTGACTCTCCCATGAGGGGAAACGTCTGCTCAGCATTTACTCTGTCGAGATCCTTAAGAATCCCATGTCTCTATAAGATCACCTTTCATTCTTCTCAACTCCAGTGAGTAGTCGTAAAGATCTCAGCATGAAAACAGGCCCTTCGGTCCATGTGGACTAGGTATCCTAAATTAATCCAGTCACATTTGCCAGCATTTGGCCCATATCCCTCTAAACCCTTCCTATTTATATACCTATCCAGATGCCTTTTAACTGTTGCAATTGTACCAGCTTTCATCATTTCCTCTGGCAGCTCATTCCATACACGCATCACCTTCTGCATGAAAACATTGCCCCTTAGGTCCCTTTTATATTGTTCTACTTTCACAGTTTAGACTCTCCTAACCTGGGGAAAAAGACTTTGGCTATTCACTCCATCCATACCCTTCATGATTTTATAAACCTCTAAAAGTTACCCCTCAACCTCCAATGCTCCAGGTTAAATGGTAGAGTCCCAACAGGTTAGCGTTTGTTCATAACACAATTCCTCCATATTGGGGATCAGTCTAGCGAACCTTCTCTGTACAGCCTCCAATGAAATTATATGTTTCCTTAAATAAGGGAACAGATACTGCTGTCAGTACTCCAGATGTGGTCTCACCAGCACCTTGGACAGTTGTGGTGAGACTTCCTACTCTTACACTCCAATCTCCTTGAAATAACATTAGCCTTCCTGATTACCTCAAGACCCTATACGCTGCAGTTTGTCTCCATTTAAATAATAAATGTTCTTTTGTTCTCCCATTTCAAAAGAAACAACAACACATCTTTGCACACATCCTATACTCCAGTTGCCAACTTTGTGTCCAATATAAAGTAAACATTTGCAATCCCAGCACTGATCCCTGTGGAACCCCACTGGTTACAGGGTGCAAATCTTAAAAAGAACCTCTTTTCCTCACTCACTGTTCCTTGTCCACTTGTGTTGCTAGAGGTTTAAAACTCTCGAGGGCAATAAATTCTCGTTTGCTCTGTGATCAAGGTAGTAATGTGCTGCAATGCTGAACAGCCACACTCAAATGGGAAACCGATTACTTTCAAAGCCAGAGGAAAGATAGCAAGATCCCGCAAGGGACAAATGCAGGGAAATGACCAGGTGATCTTGTTTTTCTGTCTGTTGCAGCTAGGTCAGAATTATCTGCCTATCTCTGTGCCATTAAGAAGATGGTGCGCTGCCTTCCTGAACTGCCCTCGCTCCCCCCATGTGTTATAGGGACATCTCATACAGTGCTGTATTTAAATGGTTGGTCTGCCTTGTAGATAGAGTTAATGGTAGTTGTCTTTTCCCTAGGATGGGCGATTTCAAGAATAGGAGGCACATTTTTAAGATGAGAGGAGAGAGATTTAAAAAACACATGAAGGGCAATTGTTCTAAACAGGGTGCTTCATGTGTGGAATAAACGTCCTGAGGAAGTGGTGATGTGGTTACAATTACAACATTTAAAAGATACTTGGGTAAGTACACGAATAGGAAAGATTTGGAGAGATATGGGCCAGGAGCAGGTAGGTGGGACGAGATTAGTTTGGTATTATAGTTGGCATGTACTGGTTGGACCAAAGGGTCTGTTTCCGTGCTGTATGACTATGATTAGCCAATTCTTTATCCACAATAATATACTATGTCCAACACCAATGGCTTTTATTTTATGACTTGACCTTTTGAGGTACTTTGAATATTTTCCAGAAGTTCAAAAACAACACATCTGGTTCTCCACTCTGAGACTTCCTTGAAAATAAATTAATCATGTGATTTTCATTTCATGAGGCGACAGCTCGTAACCTTCACGTAAAGCTTGGAATGAGACCCTTCAGCCCATTATGTTTCACTGGCTTCCGAAATGAGCATTGTTTGTTTTTTACAGAATCTGTTACGACGCAGGAGGAAGGTATTGGCCCAGCCTGAAATACAGTTTGTCATACACAACAAAGAAATGAAACACTATTTTACATTACACATACAGGAAATAAAATACAAGCCCAATACTCTCAACATCAACCATGGAATGAATGTATGGATACTCAAGTCCCACTATTCCACTAATTATACATTAGTATAAAAAAGTGTCGTATCAATTAACAAAATGTCCAATTGTTTCTCTTTAGTACAACTAAAGAAAATGAAAGAAACATCCATGAGACTTCTTTAATAACTTCAAATCATCTGTTCATTATGAACAAACCTTATTAAAACCAGAACTGGCTTGAAGGTAGAAGATAGAGGGTGATGAAGAGTTGCCTTTCAGACTGGAAGCCTGTGACCAGTGGAGTGCCACAAGGATTGGTGCTGGGTCCATTACGTTTCGTCATTTATATAAATGATTTGGATGTTAACATAGTTGGTATAGTTAGTACGTTTGCAGATGACACCAAAATTGGAGGTATAGTGGACAGCAAAGAAGGTTACCTCAGAGTACAACAGGATCTTGATCAGACAGGTCAATGGACTGAGGAGTGGCAGATGGAGTTGAATTTAGATAAATGTGAGGTGCTGCATTTTGGAAAAGCAAATCTTAGCCAGACTTATGCACTTAATGGTAAGTTCCTAGGGAGTGTTGCTGAACAAAGAGCTTAGAGTGCAGATTCATAGTTCCTTGAAACTGGTCACAGGTAGTTAGGATTGTGAATAAGGCATTTGGTATGCTTTTCTTTATTGGTCAGAGTATTGAGTATAGGTGTTAGGAGGTCATGTTGCAGCTGTACGGGACACTGGTTGGGCCACTTTTGGACTGTAGCATGCAATTCTGGTCCCCCTTCTATTGGGAGGATGTTGTGAAACTTGAAAGGATTCAGAAAAGATTTACAAGGATGTTGCCAGGATTGTAGGATTTGAGCTATGGGGAGAGGCTGAATAGGCTAGGGCTATTTTCACTGGAGCGTCAGAGGCTGAGGGGTGATCTTATAGAGGTTTATGAAATCATTAGGGCCATGAATATGATAAACAGACAAGGTATTTTCCCTGGGGTGGAGGAGTGCAGGCTAGAGGGCATAGGATTAGGGTGAGAGGAGAAAGATATAAAAGGGACCTAAGGGGCAACTTTTTCTCACAGAGGACGGTGCGTGTATGGAATGAGCTGCCAGAGGAAGTGGTGGAGGCTGGTACAATGACAACATTTAAAAGGCATTTAATCTGGATGGGTTAATGAATAGGAAAGGTAAGAGGGATATGGGCCAAATGCTGGCAAACAGGACTAGATTAGGTAAGGATATCTGGTCCGCATGTTTGACTTGGACCGAGAGGTCTGTTTCCATGCTGTACATCTATGACTCAGTGGGAAAATGATCGGGTTTTACCGGGTATACAAAAGTACTGGTATTTGCATAC
Organism: Chiloscyllium punctatum; assembly: GCF_047496795.1. Taxonomy (NCBI): domain Eukaryota; kingdom Metazoa; phylum Chordata; class Chondrichthyes; order Orectolobiformes; family Hemiscylliidae; genus Chiloscyllium; species Chiloscyllium punctatum. Next base: position 79,352,938 of record NC_092769.1, on the reverse strand, counting down.
TACCAACAGGTTCCCAGAAACACCTCCCCTCTCCTCTCTTGTCTGCCTTCTGCAGGGACTGTTCCCTGTTCACTCCCAGCAACCACAGCCCCACGGCACCTTCCCCTGCAACTGCCAAAGGTGTAACACCTGCCCATTTACCTTTTCCCTCCTCAGTATTCAAGGGCCCAAACATACCTTCCAGGTGAAGCAGCACTTTACCCGCATTTCTCACAATCTCGTCTATTGCATTCGCTATTCACAATGTGGTTTCCTCTACACTGGGGAAACAAAGCATAGACTGGGTGACTGCTTCACAGAACATCTACGTTCCTTCTGCAAAAAAGACCCTGAGCTCCTAGTTGCTTGCCTCTTTACCACATGACCCTTTTCCCTGGCTAACATCTGTCTCAGGCTTGTTGCAGTGCACCAGCAAAGCTTAGGGCAGGCTGGAAGAACAACAGCTTATCTTCCACTTGGGAACCCTGTAGCCCTCCAGACTCAATTTGGAGTTCAATAATTTTAGGACCTGAACTTCCCCATGTCCTAGCCCCCTACCACATATACCAGCCCTTGTCTGCCATTACATCCTACCTATTGTTAGCCACGAACAGTCTCCATTAACAGCTATTTACCGTACCAGTCAGATCATTATCAACTATTTTGTCTGTCCAACTGTTCTCCTCTCTCTTTGGGCGATATCCCTACCTATCATTTACTCTTTATGTGCTTCCCCCCACCCTATCGTCTGCATATAAACCAACCATATTTTCCTAGATACCATCAGTTCTGAGGAAGGGTCACCGTTGCTGAAACATTAACTTTGATTTCTCTTCACAGATGCTGACAGACCTGCTAAGCTCTTTCAGCAACTTCTGTTTTTATTTCTGATTTACAGCACTTGCAGTTCTTTTGGTTTTTTTCCCAGAAACTTTTACTGAAAATAGGATTTCAGGAGAGAGTTGGACAGCTTCAGTGGTGTCTCCTTTACATTGATTCAGTGGCCTGCAGAGCAGAACCTGAAGACCAGCGTAGGTTGTTGGGTAACTCTTAGCATATAGGTCCCCAATTCTCTCAAAGCAAGTTTTTTTTTAAGTAATGAAAGCAGTAACTCCCCATCTCTTATCTGCTTGGAAGCTTTGCTCAGCTGTTTCTCCAAAGTCATTTTATGGTAAAAAGTAGGCAGCATTTGGAAACAAACTGGAAAAGTTGAAGTTTGGGCTGCTTGCTGCAGAGAATGAACTGGTTTTTAAACATACAGGTGTCCCCCCCGTATCTGTGGGCGATACGTTCCAGGACCTACCACAGATGCCTGAAACCACAAATTTAGGGCAGCATGGTGGCACAGTGGTTAGCACTGCTGCCTCACAGCGCCAGAGACCTGGGTTCAATTCCCGCCTCAGGCAACTGACTGTGTGGAGTTTGCACGTTCTCCCTGTGTCTGCGTGGGTTTCCTCCAGGTGCTCCGGTTTCCTCCCACAGTCCAAAGATGTGCAGGTCAGGTGAATTGACCATGCTAAATTGCCCGTAGTGTTAAGTAAGGGGTAAATGTAGGGGTATGGGTGGGTGGCGGGTTGGTGTGGATTTGTTGGGGCGAAGGGCCTGTTTCCACACTGTAAGTCATCTCATCTAAGTTAGAAAATTGTAGCAAACCCTATCATTTAAATGGGAAACCTACTTCCCCAGAAGCCCCCTGGAATTTTTTTCTGGAATGTGCCATGTAATATTTTCAGGCCACGGTGTACTGCAGATAACTGAAACCCAGAAACCAAATCTGCAGATATGGGGGTTCTACTGTATAACTCAAAGGAAAGTTGAACAATGTAATCACTTATTGACTGACTGTTAGGTGACAGATTCCCCCCCACTTCCTCATTTTCTTTTCCCTCCTGAATCACTGAACTATTTACCTTTTTTTTAAATTGCCTTTTCTCTTATACAGAAGTGACCTGCACAAGAGGGTTGGGTTATACATGAACTGGAGAGGGACCAATATCCTGATGGGGAGATTTGCTTGTGCTATTTGGGAGGCTTTAAACTAATATAGAAAGAGAGTGGGGTATTCTAAATGTCTTTAAATATATTATCCAGACATCCAATAAAAATGATAAAGATACCATAGTCCACCTCTAATTAGAGAGAACTGACTGGTGGTGGTTTAACTGGAGGGTCACTGCACTTTGGGCGAGGAGAGGGGTTAAGGTAGTCTTTGTGGTAACCTCAGCAGGTGTAGGAATTGAACCCTCACTTTTGGCATCATTCTGTATCATAAGCCAGCAGTCCAGCCATCCACCACTCTCAGAACTCAAATATGAAACAAGCTTCTTCCACCATAGCCCACACTAATATAGAAATACAAACCGAACAGAGCTCTACATGAATTTTTTAAAAACAAAGTAGAAACTCAACAGGTCTGGCAACATCTATAGAAAGAGTTAACATTTCAAGTACAGTATGATATTGAATTTGAACAGTTAACTCTGTTTCTATATCTACAGAGCCTGTCAGATCTCAGAGTTTCGCTAGCACTTTGTTTTTATTTCAGATTTCAGGCATCCACAGAACTTTACTTTTAATAAGGCTATACATGGCTGTGTCCATTTGAGAATCCAAAATTCCAAATAACAATGATAAAATATTTTGAACCTTCATCATAGATGTAGAATCCCTCCAGAAAGAGGGGGCCATTTGTCCCATCTAGTCTACAATGACCTTTCAAAGGGTTCAAAGCTCTTCAAAGGCTATTCTCTGAATAGAAACCTCCCAGCTGATACACCTACCCTGCAAATCCCTTGGATACTTTGGGGCAATTTATCATGGTCAATCCACCTCACTTAAAAAGGGGGAGAATGTACAAGGAGTTGGTTGAAGCTTCACATAACTGGGGCAGCAATGGTTAGCACTGCTGCCTCACAGCACCAATGACCCAGGATCAATCCCAGCCTTGGCTGGGATGCTGTTTGGAGAGTCAGTGCAGACTAGATAGACTAGATGGTCTCATTCCACAGAGCAGGGATTCCATGAAGTGTTATGTTGTAAGCAGCAGCCATTTGGCACATTGTATCCACACTTGGCTTAAGAGAAAAAATAATAAGTGAAGCTGACAAATGCATGAGAGATAATTTTGTTTTTTGTGGACATTAAAGCCAGATAAATGGGCACTATTTGTTGTGGGTTCAGAAGAATTCAGCATAAACCAACTCAGATTGGTCAGATCTCAGTTCAACAGAAATCCTACAAAGGGAGTGAAATAGAGACGCAAGAAGACCTCTAGAAGTTAGCTGCATAAATTTATGCAACATGGATCCTGTAAATTTAGCTACATAAATCTATCCCCTTTCTCCTTAAAGTTGCTCTCTCTAATTTTCTGTTAAAAGAAGAGAAACTACATTTGGAGATGCTGAAAAAATATTCTAAAACCTGAAAAACAAGAAGAAACACCCTAAGTCCAACCAAGCAACCAGTGAACTCGAGACTAATCATCATTGTGCAGATAACATTAGGACATCATCAAAGAAAGGAAAAGGATTGTGAAACCAACTATTTGGTTTTGTGACTTGGACTAGTGATACAGAACTATGTTCTACTGACTACTATTTTTTCTGTGTGCTCATGTGAATTTTTAAAAGGGCTAAAATTTAAGGTATATAAATTAGAATGCTTTCACTGTTCTTGTTAAAGTTAAGAAAATTGCAATCAGTGGAAGTTTTATTGCTGAGAAAACCTAGTTTGGTTTGCTTTGATCATGGGCAGCAGTCATTCAAGCAAACGAAGATTTTTGGTACTTTCATTAAATCTTAACATTTGTAGCAACTCTGGGTTAATGAGACTAAAGGGAGTCAGTGAGACACGTGAAGAGAAAGTAAAAGACATGTACACACAAAGACAGTGTGAAACCCACTTGGAAAGAAGGAATGAGACACAAAGAAAGAGATATTTGTCTGGAGAGAAAAAAATTACAAACAGATGAGAGAAACATACACAGAGACAGATACAGAGACTTAAGTAGATAGAAGGAGACACGAGCGCAGAGAGAGACACACACACTTAGATAGACCCAATTGCAGATACAGATATAGAGATGCACATGTCATAGATAATGAGACAGACACAAATAGAAAAGCATACAGATTAAAAAAAAATACACTGAGGCTCTGCTGTAACGATACTGTCACTGGACTAACATCCAAAACCTCAGGTTAAGGTCTTGGGGACACAGGTTCATATCCAATCATAGCAGATGGTGAAATTTGAATCCAATATAAAAAAAAGGTGACCATGTAACCATTGATGATTGGTGTCATATAAACATCTGGATGACTAGATATGCCTCTGGGTGGCACAGCGGTTCAGTGGTTAATACTGCTTCTCACAGAACCAGGGACCTGGGTTAGATTCCACCCTCGGGCAACTGTCTGTGTGGGTTTCCTCCCACGGTCCAAAGATGTGCAAGTCACATGGATTATGGTGCTGGAAAGGCACAGCAGGTCAGGCAGCATCTGAGAAGCAGGAAAATCACGTTTCGAGCAAAAGCCCTTCATCAACAAACTTGTAAGGAGATCTCAGCTATCTGAAAGAATAATAGGGTAGTTATGGTAGGGGATTTTAACTTTCCAAACATCGACTGGGACTGCCATAGAGTTAAAGATTTAGATGGAGAGGAATTTCTTAAGTGTGTACGATTTTCTGATTCAGTATGTGGATGTACCTACTAGAGAAGGTGCAAAACTTGACCAACTCTTGGGAAATAAGGCAGGGCAGGTGACTGAGGTGTCAGTGGGGGAGCACTTTGGGGCCAGCGACCATAATTCTATTTGTTTTAAAATAGTGATGGAAAAGGATAGACCAGATCTAAAAGTTGAAATTCTAAATTGGAGAAAGGCCAATTTTGACAGTATTAGGCAACTGAAAACTGATTGGAGGCAGATGTTTGCAGGTAAAAGGATGGCTGGATAATGGGAAGCCTTCAGAAATGAGATAATGAGAGCCCAGCGAAAATATATTCCTGTCAGGGTGAAAGGGAAGGCTGATAGGTATAGGGAATGCTGGATGACTAAAGATATTGAGGGTTTGGTTTAGAAAAATAAGGAAGCATATGTCAGGTATAGACAGGATAGATCGAGTGAATCCTAAGAAGAGTACAAAGAAAGGAGTATACTTAAGAGGGAAATCAGGAGGGCAAAAAGGGGACATGAGATAGCTTTGGCAAATAGAATTACAGAAAATCCAAAGGGTTTTTACAAATATATTAAGGACAAAAGGATAACTAGGGAGAGAATAGGGCCCCTCAAAGATCAGCAAGGCGGCCTTTGTGAGGAGCCCACAGAAAATGGGGGAGATACTAAATGAATACTTTGCATCAGTATTTACTGTGGAAAAGGATATGGAAGATATAGACTGTAGGGAAATAGATGGTGACATCTTGCAAAATGTCCAGATTACAGAGGAGGAAGTGCTGGATGTCTTGAAACGGTTAAACGTGGATAAATCCCCAAGACCTGATCAGGTGTACCTGAGAACTCTGTGGGAAGCTAGAGAAGTGATTGCTGGGCCTCTTGCTGAGATATTTGTATCATCGATAGTCACAGGTGAGGTGCCGGAAGACTGGAAGTTAGCAAACGTGGTGCCACTGTTTAAGAAGGGCGGTAAAGACAAGCCAGGGAACTATAGACCGGTGAGCCTGACCTCGGTGGTGGGCAAGTTGTTGGAGGGAATCCTGAGGGGAAGGATGTACATGTATTTGGAAAGGCAAGGACTGATTCGGGATAGTCAACATGGCTTTGTGCGTGGGAAATCAGGTCTCACAAACTTGATTGAGTTTTTTGAAGAAGTAACAAAGAAGATTGATGAGGGCAGAGCAGTAGATGTGATATATATGGACTTTAGTAAGGCGTTCGGCAAGGTTCCCCATGGGAGACTGATTAGCAAGGTTAGATCTCATGGAATACAGGGAGAACTAGCCATTTGGATACAGAACTGGCTCAAAGGTAGAAGACAGAGGGTGGTGGTGGAGGGTTGTTTTTCAGACTGGAGGCCTGTGACCAGTGGAGTGCCACAAGGATCGGTGCTGGGCCCTCTACTTTTTGTCATTTACATAAATGATTTGGATGTGAGCATAAGAGGCACAGTTAGTAAGTTTGCAGATGACACCAAAATTGGAGGTGTAGTGGACAGTGAAGAGGGTTACCTCAGATTACAACAGGATCTGGACCAGATGGGCCAATGGGCTGAGGAGTGGCAGATGGAGTTTAATTCAGATAAATGCGAGGTGTTGCATTTTGGGAAAGCAAATCTTAGTAGGACTTATAATCTTAATGGTAAGGTCCTCGGGAGTGTTGCTGAACAAAGAGATCTTGGAGTGCAGGTTCATAGCTCCTTGAAAGTGGAGTCGCAAGTAGATAGGATAGTGAAGAAGGCGTTTGGTATGCTTTCCTTTATTGGTCAGAGTATTGAGTACAGGAGTTGGAGGTCATGTTATGGCTGTACAGGACATTGGTTAGGCCACTGTTGGAATATTGTGTGCAATTCTGGTCTCCTTCCTATCGGAAAGATGTTGTGAAACTTGAAAGGGTTCAGAAAAGATTTACAAGGATGTTGCCAGGGTTGGAGGATCTGAGCTACAGGGAGAGGCTGAACAGTCTGGGGCTGTTTTCCCTGGAGCGTCAGAGGCTGAGGGGTGACCTTATAGAGGTTTACAAAATTATGAGGAGCATGAATAGGATAAATGCACAAAGCCTTTTCCTTAGGGGACTCCATAACTAGAGGGCATAGGTTTAGGGTGAGAGGGGAAAGATATAAAAGAGACCTAAATGGCAACTTTTTCACGCAGAGGGTGGTACGTATATGGAATGAGCTGCCACAGGATGTGGTGGAGGCTGGTACAATTGCAACATTTAAGAGGCATTTGGATGGGTATATAAATAGGAAGGGTTTGGAGGGATTGGGCCGGGTGCTGGCAGGTGGGACTAGATTGGGTTGGGATAGCTGGTCGGCATGGACGGGTTGGACTGAAGGGTCTGTTTCCATGCTGTCCATCTCGATCAGGCTTTTGCCTCCAACATCACTTTTGCTGCTCCACAGATGCTGCCTGACCTGTTGTGCCTTTCCAGCATCTGCAGAACTCATTTTCACCAAGTTACATGGATTGGTCATGCACACCCCTCGACACTATAGGTAATTTAGCAAGCTAGGTGAATTAACCATTAGAAATGTGGGTTTACAGGGTTCTTCGGAAGGTCGGCGCAGACTTGATGGACCGAATGACCTGTTCCCACACTGTAGGGATTCTATTTTAAAAATTAAGTCCTTTAAGGAAGGAATTTTCTTATTCCTTATTCAGTTTGGTTGACTCTTAACTGCCCTCTGTGTAATTAGGGATGGGCAATAAATGCTGGCCTGGGCACCATCATCACATCCTATAAACAAAAAAAAAAGTAAATGAGACAGGCACAGAGTCAAACTCACAAAAGAGAGAGACCCAAGTGCGCGTAGAATCCCTACAATCTGGAAGCCAGCCATTTGGCCCATCAAGAGCTTGACACCCCTGAGATACAGACAGGCAGATAGAGAATGAGAAGTATACATGGTAAGAGATACACACAGATAAAAATATTATAGAGAACAAGAAACTCAGCAACCAAATACACACAGGCAGCGGTAATGTAAGACACACAAAAGAAACAGCCTCACAGAGGGAGATTTAGACCCACAGAGATGAACAAGACAGACACTAGACAGGTGGAGAAAGAGACATGGATAGTTTCATGACTCAACGATGATAGTGCACTGAAAATCAAGTCCCACTATTCCAAGAATTGTCAAAATGGATGAAGCTACTGAATTGTCCAATTCAGGTTGAAATAATATACACACCAAGTTTTTCTTTCCTCCCATTGACTAGTAAATCACTTCATTGCAAATAAATTGTTTTTAACCAATGGCAAAAAAGAAATGAACTGTTAAGTATAACTTGCTCTGTTACCCTTCTTAAAATTTTCATGTACAGACCCATACATAGGGACGAGACACAGGTATTATGGGTAGGAAAGGAAAGTTAGTGGAGCACATTTCTGCCACCAGTTTCGATCATGGAGATCAATGAGTTGTTCCCTTTCAGATCCTTTTGATTCCTGCTGACTCTTTTCTGATGACTGAAGATTGAGGATATACTGCTTCTCAGTCTTCCATTCATTGTTTGAGGATTTGTCTTTTCCATAAGGTGTAGGAGCAGAACTCGGTCATTTGGCATTCAATAAAACCATAGGTGATCTGAAATTCCTCAACTCCACTTTTCTGCCTTCTATCTAACCTTTGATTCCCTCACTGATAAAAGAAATATATCTTAGCCTTGAACCCCAAGGTGACAGCAGAGAAGGACAGTCCTGCTGGAGCTCCTCAGTTTTTCTTCTCTCCATTTAGCACTGGAGGTAAATAGTTAAGCAGCAGCAGGTGCCAGCAGCAAGTCCACAGAGCAACGTGCCCTGTTACAGCATGTGGATTGCAAGCCCCAGAAGAGCGCACAGGCACGTGTCTTGGATGGAGATTGGTGTGTGGGGAGGCAGTCCTGGCACTTAGCTTGGAGCAGTTCAGCACTGCACTGAGCAGACGAGCTTGGAGCAGAGCGGGGATGGCTGCTAGATTGGGATCTGGTGGTCAGACCACATGCAGAGGTCCCGCATAGAGCAGCTACACTAATGTGTATTTGAAATTTCCTACCTTTCTGCAATGTCAACCCTTTAATGATGTTCTATTTTAAAATTTATTTTCAACTCTGTAAGCAATGCAATTACTTTTATTCCTGTGTTGTATCCAAGAATTATACCTAAGTGGTTGCCATAAGAAAGCAGACATTGTAAACACTTTTCCCTATACTCCTACAACGGAGTACATGTGACAATAAAAAGATATTCCATATTCTGTACTTAAGGACCCAAGTACTACAGTCCTCTGCAGTAATAAGATTCCAGATTCACTATCCTCATTCCTCCTTCCTTCTGTCTTAAATGGCTATACTTTACTCTGAGATTAAGCCTTCTGGTCCTAGACTCCTCTACATGGGGAAGCAACCTCTCTGCATCTACTCTGTCAAGACCCAAAGAATATTGGAGAAATTCAACATTTCTTGCAGCATCTGTGGAGCATTGACTTCAGTTAACCTTCTTCAGAATGGTTCTGAAGGGTCACTGGACTTAAAACATTAACTATGCTTTCCCTCCACATATAGTGGCAGATCTGTTGAGTTTGTCCAGCAGTTTCGGATTTTGTTTCAGATCTTCTTCATTTGCAGTTCATTGTTTTATTTTATTCCCCTAGGAATCTTACATGTTTCAATAAGGTCACTTCTCATTCCTCTGAACTCAGATTAATATAGTCTCAACCTATCATCTAAGAAATTGTATGAAATTGTAAAACAGTATTTATAGCAAAAGTTTACAGTTATATCACACTGTAAACTTTTGCTATAAATTCTGTGTCTCACAATCTTATATTCCACAACCACCTGATGAAGGAGCAGCAGCACTCTGAAAGCTAGTACTTCCAATTAAATCTGCTGGACTATAACCTGGTGTGTGTGATTTTAAACTTTATACACCCGAGTCCAACACCAGCATCTCCAAATCATTGGCTGTCAAGCAACTGAGTATCAAGAGAAGCTAGTCAGGTCAGGAGAGAAATCAGCAGGTCTGCAGCAGCCAAAAAACTCAGTTCCCTGCATTAAGCCACTATAAACCTGAAAAAAAAAGCTGCTCTTCAGCAAATGCTGCAAATTGTGATTTTGAATCAGAATTCAGAGAAACAGCCACTCTGTACCTCTGGCGAATAAATGGAAGTATTTGGAATAAATGGAAGCATTGAAGAGAAACCTTCAGATCAGCAAGAACCAACTCAACATTTTGATCAGTTTCCCTCTGCTTGTGATTTTATTTGTGTTTGTGACTATCTGTGTATGTGAGAAAGACGGGGTTACGGGGGGCGGGGGGGGGGGGGGGGGGGGCGGCGGAGTTTGTAAGTGATTCCGTTTCAATTTGTAAAAAGGTTGTTTGATTTAGTTTAATTGTTTACCTCCAGCTCAAATCTAATTATTTCTAATAAATAATCTTATTAAATACAGGAACCTAATCTCTGCTTTCTATCAACCTCTGTCTGAAAATCAGGTGGTTTGGGGATTTTGCATATTTACTTACAAAATTTTAATTTATCCAGAGTTGTGACAAGATCTTTATGTTGTTAATGGATGGGACAGGGTCAACATGGAGAAGAAGTTTCTCTTAGTACAGAAGACCAGAACTAGGGGCCATCAAGAGAAGACAGTCATTAATAAATCCAATCGAAGGAATAAAAGGATCAGGTGAGGGGAGATGAAGAGGAGGCTTGAGTGGAGTAGAAACACAAGCTAATGGGCCGTTTGTATAATTTCAAAAATTTATTCATGGAATGTGGGCATCAACGGATGTACCAGCATTTACTGCCCATCCTGAAGTGCCCTGGTAAAGAGGTGGCATTCTTGAACTGCTTCAGTCCTTGGGATGTAAGGCATCCATACTGCATCTGTAACAAGTACATGGTGTCCATAAAAGTGGTGGGAGATTGTGAAGAAGAAACCGATTAGGCACTATTGAATTGAAAAGAAGCAACCCGAGGGTTTAAATGGCCATCTCAAGTTCCCAGGCTGAGAAAGCAGGTTGGAGAGCTAGCAACAACAGAAACAAGAGTTGCTGGGATTATAGGTCTCCTTGGTTCAGTAGTTTGATACATACCTGGGGCAGGATTGATCTGCATTGTTCTAGCCTCAGCTCCTAGCATATCAGACTTCTCCTGGTGGTGACTGTGACTCCGGAGGTGCTCAACCCAGGTTGCAATGACAACCTCCTTCTCGGCACGAGTCAGGAGCATAGTATCCTGGTGTTTCTGGAGGATGTGTCGCTTGATAGTACTGAGTTTGAGGGTGGCCAGGGCACTGCCACACACCATGCAGACTAGGCCGTGTCGCAGGCAGTCATAGTCCATGAGGTACTCCATCTTCCAGCGTTCCTGGTAGTATCTCCGGTGGTCCCTGCCAGGATGCCGGCTCCTGCGTTTCTGCCATTTCATTAGCTCTCTGGGTTCTGCTGGAGTCAGTGATGCAGTTTCAACGGTGGCTCCAGAGACATCGGAAGCTTGGCAATTTTGAAAGGCTTCATATCCTACAGCAAGGAAGGAGCACAATATCGTCATTTGCAATCTGAACAGGGCCCTCAGCATTCTTCCATCAAACAGAATGTGAGAAGACACCTATTTCCACTCAAACCTGTGACCTTGTATCAATATTCTATTGGTACTGTACCCTCAAACTTTCCCCCTTCCTTCTCCCTCAAGCACTTCCTCTGTAGTGTCAGCACTCCCAGGACATAGACAGCACAGGGTTAGATACAGAATAAAGTTCCCTCTATACCGTCCCCATCAAAACATTGCCGGGCAAGAACAGCACAGGGTTTATTTACAGAATAAAGCTCCCTCTGCACTGTTCCCACTAAACACTCCCAGGACAGGGTAGGCACAGGGTTTATTTACACAATAAAGTTGCCCCTGCACTGTGCCCATTAAACACTCCAAGGACAAGGGCAGCATAGAGTTAGAGCCAGAGAAAAGCTCCTATACACTGTTCCCATCCAGTTAATGAGACGTTGCTAGTCTCTGTATAATTGAGAGGGTGAATGTGCATTGATCACAGGCCTCATCCTGGTTCAAGTTGTGTAGCTAGCAGCTCATATTTCAGGAGGAAAGGCGAGGGACAGAGAGAGAGAGAGACACGGGTTGTCGTGACGGTGGGCAGGGATTGGTAATAACTAATGGGGATGTGGCTCTTGGTGGTACAGGCCTGTAGTGGCAGGCACTGTGTGTATGAGAGAGAGTCAGAGCGTTCCTGTTCCTCTGTATCCTGCTGGCTAGGGCCATCCTTGACCATTTCTGGTCAAGTCCGTCAGATGGAGCTGTGTACCGCAATCTCCGACCTCTCTCATACGACAACTGGCCTTTGTCTGGGTTCTGGAGCGGGGAGGGGAATCCTAGAGGGAAACCCCCTCCTCTTCTCTGTCTGCGATCGCTCATAGACTGAGCTTCCCCTTCCCCAGTCTTACCTGCTGCAGGGCTCTCCCCTTTCACCATGACTGCAGAGACTTGCTGTGAGGCAGCCTGCTGCAGCTCCGGGCTGCGCTTTATCAAACCTTGGGGCCCCTCTGCTGCATCAAGCTCCATTTTCGGCATCCTGGGTTTGTACTCCATGCTGAGAGGGAGGGTGGTCAGCAGCACCACTAGAGATTCAGAGAGGAAAGAGAGAGCTAGGAGCCTGCTGTTTCCACCCTCTCCTAGCCCAAAGCTGCTCCTGACCCTGGTGCAAACATCAGCCCCTGTACAAACTGCAGCCAATGAGCTCTGGAGCCCCACCTAAGGGCCCCTGAGGCTCCTTTAAGGGCTCCGGGGAAGATTTAAAGGGGAAGTCACACATTCTAAATATATGTTTTACACGAGAAACAAGAGGAGGAGGAGGCCTGCCGGAACATTTTTATTTCAGGTCTCCAGCACCCCCAGTACTTTGCTTTTGCTCAGAAAGATCATGGCTTTTCTGATTGGAGTCCTGATTCCTGTATAACAAAAGCACAACATTGTGGATGCTGGAGGTCTGAAATGACAAAAACTACACAATAAGAACAGAATGCTGGAGAAACGCAGCTGGTCTGCCAGCACAGGTGGAGGAGAAACACAGAAAACAGGGGTTTAAGAAAGCTGCCCACCATCATATTCTCAATCAAGGGCAACTAGGGAAAGACAATAAATGCTGACCCAGCCAGTGAAATCCATATCTCATGAGTGATTGTTAAAAAAAATTCTGAGGGTCACTGAACTCAAAACATTAACTCTGATTTCTGTCCACAGATGCTGCCAAACCTGCTGAGCTTTCCCAGACATTTCTATCGTTGTAAACAAAAGTTAGTCTTTTGAGTCTAGTATGACATCTTCATTTCAGTTTCTGGATTAGTGGTGCTGGAAGAGCAAAAGCCGAAACGTCGATTTCGAAGCTATTTGGATGCTGCCTGAACTACTGTGCTCTTCCAGCACCACTAATCCAGAATCTGGTTTCCAGCATCTGCAGTCATTGTTTTTACCATCTTCATTTCAGTGCCTTTCTTGTGTAAAGCATATTTCAGGCTGATTTATTTATTTTATATTCAGATTTATGTGTGACTTCCTCTTCAAATCTTTGTAGGAGCCCCTGAAGGAGTTTTGCAGGCCCTCAGCTTGGGGCTCCATGACAGTTCTGAGAAGTGTAATACTGGACTTGAAACGTTAACTCTATTTCTCTCTCCACTGATGCTGCCATACCTGCTGTGTTTATTCAACACTTTCTGTTTTTATTTCACATTTCCAGCTTCTGCGGGATTTTACTTTTCTTACAAAAAAACTCTACAAGTCTAGATGCATCTGAAGAGCTGAGTCGGCACTTTGAGTTCAAAACAACCTCAAATCCAGAGAATAGTCACATTGGAGTGGAAACATTTGCTCTCTTACCCTCTTGACTGCTGCTGCAGACCTGCTAATCTCCACTTTCCTATCTGCCCCTCATGACCCTTAAATCCCTTATTGATCAAAATTGTCCATCTTCAATCAGTTCAATGGGTCAACCCTCAAGCAGGGTGATAATGAGACAAGTAAAAGAGAAGCAAAAGATGAGTCTGGAGGTGGTGTAAATGGCAACAGCAGAATCATGAACATAACCCCCTGAGAAAGTACATAGAAGTCCCAGCAAAGGCCATTCAGCTCAACTTGTCATGTATACACCACAAACTTCCAACCACATTCCTGCTCTCAAATAACATTTTTTTAATGATTGATCCAGTTGCATTGCAGGTAGTTATATCATTCAATCACCAAGCAAATGGTATCCACAGTGTTAACCATTTGTGTGCGTGCGACCTTCGCTCTCAGATTCCTTTCGACATTTTTGATCTTGGGGTGGCACGGTGGCTCAGTGGTTAGCACTGCTGCCTCACAGTGCCAGGGACCTGCATTCAATTTTTGCCTCGGGCAAGTGTCTGTGTGGAGTTTGCACATTCTCCCCATGTCTGCGTGGGTTTCCTTTGGGTGCTCCGGTTTCCTCCCACATCCAAATATGTGCAGGTTAGGTGAATTGGCCATGGGAAATTGCCCATAGTGTTAGGTTCGGGGGTAAATAGGGGAATGGGTCTGGGTGGGTTGCTTTTCGGAGGGTCGGTGTGGACTTGTTGGGCTGAAGGGCTTGTTTTCACACTGTAGGGAATCTAATCTTTCATCCTGGGCACAGAGGGCTGCTCAGTTGGTGAGGTGTGTGTTTCTTAATTAATATAATGCTATGGTATACCATGAGCACCAAAACGTAGACACATGTGGCTACAGATTTTCTTTAACAATGGAACATAAGTTTATTTTACAAGAGGAAATCAAAAGAAATTTATAAAATTATGAGAGGCATAGATCGTGTTGTCAGAATGTCTTATACTAGGGGCCATGCATTTAAGGAAAGAGGGAAAAAATTCAAAGGAGAAGAGAGGGACAAGTTTTTTACACAGACCTGGTAGGTGCCTGGAATGTGCTGTGAGGATGGTAGTAGTGGCAGATACAATATGCGCATTTAAGGGTCTTTTAGATAACCACATGAATATACTAGGAATGGAGGGATATGGACCAAGGGCAACCAGCAGGGATTAGATTAATTTGGTGTCATGGTCGGCACAATATTGTGGGCCGAAGGGCCTGTTCTATGTTCTATATTCTAATAAAATAAAACAACCCAAGCTATCTAAATGTAGAATAGAGTAAAGATCTTGGTCTTATTGAATTCTTCGAGGAGGTGACCAAGCATGTGGATGAGGGTAGAGCAGTGGATGTAGTGTACATGGATTTTAGTAAGGCATTTGATAAGGTTCCCCATGGTAGGGTTATGCAGAAAGTCAGGAGGCATGGGATAGAGGGAAATTTGGCCAATTGGATAGAAAACTGGCTAACCGGTAGAAGTCAGAGAGTGGTGGTAGATGGTAAATATTCAGCATGGAGTCCAGTTACAAGTGGAGTTCCGCAGGGATCAGTTCTGGGTCCTCTGCTGTTTGTAATTTTTATTAATGACTTAGAGGAGGGAGTCGAAGGGTGGGTCAGTAAATTTGCAGATGATACAAAGATAGGTGGAGTTGTGGACAGTGAGGAGGGCTGTTGTCGGCTGCAGAGGGACTTAGATAGGATGCAGAGCTGGGCTGAGGAGTGGCAGATGGAGTTCAACCCTGCCAAGTGTGAGGTTGTCCATTTTGGAAGAACAAATCAGAATGCGGAATACAGGGTTAATGGTAGGGTTCTTGGTCAGGTGGAGGAACAGAGGGATCTTGGGGTCTATGTACATAGATCTTTGAAGGTTGCCACTCAGGTGGATAGAGTTTGAAGAAGGCCTATGGAGTATTATCGTTCATTAGCAGAGGGATTGAATTCAAGAGTCGTGAGGTGATGTTGCAGCTGTACAGGACTTTGGTTAGGCCACATTTGGAGTACTGTGTGCAGTTCTGGTCGCCTCACTTTAGGAAAGATGTGGAAGCTTTGGAGAGGGTGCAGAGAAGATTTACCAGGATGTTGCCTGGAATGGAGAGTAGGTCGTACGAGGATAGGTTGAGAGTTCTCGGCCTTTTCTCGTTGGAACGGCGAAGGATGAGGGGTGACTTGATCGAGGTTTATAAGATGATCAGAGGAATAGATAGAGTAGACAGTCAGAAACTTTTTCCCCGGGTACAACAGAGTGTTACAAGGGGACATAAATTTAAGGTGAAGGGTGGAAGGTATAGGGGAGATGTCAGGGGTGGGTTCTTTACCCAGAGAGTGGTGGGGGCATGGAATGCGCTGCCCGAGGGAGTGGTAGAGTCAGATTCATTGGCGACCTTTAAGCGGCATTTGGATAGGTACATGGATGGGTGCTTAATCTAGGATAGAAGTTCGGCACAACATCGTGGGCCGAAGGGCCTGTTCTGTGCTGTATTGTTCTATGTTCTATGTTAAAACACACAGGAAAACAAATATTTCATCTATTTCCTGACATTAACACTTCACAGCATCAAGTCCAGAGATTTTACCCCCTGTATTACAATTCTTCAAATTCAGCGTAACTAATTGTGTCCTGCTCTATCTGTGCACTGTGAAGCCTAACACACAAAACTGAAAGCTGAGACTTCCTCAGCTTTGTAATAATCTGCCGATGTCTTACCAAACACTCCTGGTCTGGAAGTTACTGAAACTAACTTTCTACAAAGATATCTTGCTGTGATTCTGACTCCAGTCAGGTCTCCTGCAAAACTGCTCAAAAACTTCTGATCTTTGGGTTTCCTGAGCCAATATCAATTATTAATCATTCTAGTGCAGGAAAAAGCTTTTCATGGTCATAAAACGAGCACAATACTATCAATCTTCTATTAACACTGCAGGGGTTCCCTGGTCTCTGACGAGGTTCCAGAAAGACTTACTGACCGAGATTTTTAAAAATTTTAGCAAAAGGTTTTGGGGTGACATTGTGGCTTGGTGGCTCAGTGGTTAGCACTGCTACCTCACAGCAACAGAAACATGGGTTCAATTCCAGCCTTGGGTGACTGTCTGTGTGGACAAAGTTAGAAGTCACGCAACACCAGGTTATTGTCCAATACGTTGATTTGAAATCATGCGACTTCTGACTTTGTTGACCCCAGTCCAACACCAGCACATCCACATCATATCTGTGTGGAGTTTGCACTTTCTCCCTGTGTCTGTCTGGGTTTCCACTGGGTGCTCCAGTTTCCTGCCACAGTCCAAAGATGTGCATCCTCAGTGGATAGGCCATCCTAAATTGTTCCATAGTATCCAGGGAAGTGCAGGGCAGGTGGATTAGCCATGGAAAATGCAGGGCTATGGGGATAGGATGGCATGTTGTTTGGAAGGTCAGTGCAGATTTGATGGGCTGAATGGCCTCCTTCTGCACTGTAGAGATTCTATATAAAAAAGTAATCAACACTTATATATCACTAGTTTGAATTGCTACGTTTCTTTACCCATCATTGCTATAACATTATAATGATAATACCAGTAGCTCTGGTTTGGTCCTGGTTCTGTTCTAGCTGAGGTGGGTCTGGGATCTGCATCCTTGACATGCCCCCAGAGGGAAAGAAGTGGCAAAAACTATTACTAATGAAGCCTCAGCAAGAAACAACCCAAAGACCTGCCTTCAGGCAGAGTCCATGTGAACAAATGAATCTTTTAGACTCATGTGCATGGATCCTCATGTTTTTTTCATGGATGGGAACATTGCTGGCAAGGTCAATATGTACTACCCATGTATAATTTCCCCTGCAGTGAGGGACTTACTTGGCCATGTCAGAGGGCAGCTGAGGGTCAAACACATTGGGTCTGAAATCACATGTAGACCAGACTGGATCAAGACAGCAGATTTCTCTCAGTTAAGGACAATTGATTGATTGGTTTATTTATTGTCACATGTACTGAGCTTCAGTGAAGTGTTGTTTTGAGTGCTATACAGGCAGATTATCCCATACAAAGTGCATCAGAGTAGCAGAACAGAGTGCAGACTACAATATTACAGAGAAGGTGCAGAGAGAGAGATCAGAATTAACGTTTGAGAGGTCCGTTCGAAAGTCTGATAACAGCCAGAACCTATTGATATGTGTATTCAAACTTTTATATCTTCTTCCCAGTAAAAGAGGATGGAAGAGAGTATAACAACCAGGGTGGGAGGGTCCTTTGATTATGTTAGTTGCTTTCCTGAGGCAGTAGGAAGTATAGATGGAGTCAATGGATGGTAGGCTGGTTGGTGTGATGGATTGGGCTGTGTTCATGACTCTGTAGTTTCTTACAGTGATGGAAGACCAGTTGCCATACCAAGCTGTGATGCAGCCAGATAGGATGCTTTCTATGGTGCATCTATAAAAATTGGTAGGAGTCCTTGTGGGCATACCAAATTTCCTTAGCCTCCTGAAGAAGTAGAGATGTTGTTGTACTTTCTTGATCGTTGCTTGAACATGTGTGGACCAGGACAAATTGCTGGTTGTCGCAGGCTCCTGGCTGCTAAAACACAGATAGATTGCTAACTTGGCCAGAAGATGATTTTAGTTATGATTGGCATGTGTACTCAAAATTGAAAAGTGTATAATGTTGCCACACATGGTGCTTACTTAGGTACCAAGTAGTAAGAGAAACAAGAGTTAAAAAGTTAAGCATTATTTCATAGAATAGTCGAAAAATAAAGAAATAGGTAATGGTTTACATTAAGTCTTTCGTAGTTTAAACAAGGGAAATAAAGGAATAAGCTAAAGGTTCATCAGCAAGGGATGTTGGGTACATTGGCCAAATAAAACAATGAAATCGCAAAAGCCCTCAAAGCAGAGACTGTGCAAACACAGTAGCTAGGTGCTAATTACATTTGTATAATATAAATAGCAATGGTTATACTGGATAATCAGACCCTGAACAATTTATCCACTAAACAAAAGAAGGCCTAGTCAGAACTGGTCCTGTTACACAAAGAAACTAACAGTAGCATGTCATCCAAATGTTTGTCTTTATTAAGTGTAACTCCCTGGTAGGCCAGAACTATAGAAAATTCCAGAAAACCATCTAAAAGGCATAAAAACAGGATTCACCTGCAGACTTCTCTCTTGACATCTTCTGTAGGTTCTCCAAGAAGACCAGCATGGCAAGAGGCAAAGATCAGCTGACCATGTAGAGAGAGACACAGAGAGAGAGAGAAGAAAGCAGCTTCAGTGAACCAGAGACAGAGCCAGAAAGAGAGAGTGAGGAAAATCTACAAGAGACTTGGGAAGTATTGTAACCTTAAAGGGCCAAAAAGGATTAGAGATGTTTATTATTAAAGGTTATTGTAAATTTGTTCCTAATAGGATTGGGACTGTTATGCATTGGAACTGGATTGTGTTCATATTGATTTGACCGTTTTGGTATTATGGGACATCTTGGAAAATCCATTCATAATGCTCTGGTTGGAGTTGTCTAACTTGTTTAACGAGGAACCAGACAACATGGTGATCATCAGTGCCAGGAACTAGACACTCTTGACCATCTCTATCTCAGCACCATTTATACAGACAGGGGCTTGCCCTCCACCCTGTATCCTGAAATCAATGACCATCTTCTTCACTTTGCTGGTGTTGATGGAGAGATTATTGTCTTTCCTGTATTCTGTCTCATTGTTGCATGGCACGTTAGCTCAATGGTTAGCACTGCTACCTAAGAATACTAGGGACCTTGGTTCAGTTCCAGCTTTGGGTGACTGTCTGGGTGGAGCTCTTCATGTTCTCTCTGTGTCTGTCGGGGTTTCATCTAGGTACTCCTGCAATAACAAAGATATGCAGGTTATGTAAATTGGCTATGCCATATTGTCCAATGTTCAGGGATGTGTAAGTAGGTGCATTAGTCAGGGGTAAATTTAGGATAATGGGTCTGGGTGGGTTACTCTTTGGAGGGTTGCTGTGACTTGTTGGGCTGAAGAGCCTGCTTCCAAAGTGAAGGATTTCTATTCTATTAACACTGGTTGTATTGTCAGCAAATTTATAAATAGAATTTACAATGAGTGATACAGATAACGAAGTAGATGAGGGTGTATGAGAATTGAGGATAGTTTCACGATCACCATCACTGAGACAAGCTTTCAGTTCCAGGTTTACTGAATTAATCTAAATTCCACTAACTGCTGTCGTGGGATTCAAACCTGTATTCCTAGAGCATTAACCTGTGTGCCTGGATTACTCATTCAGTGACATGAGCACAATAACAATATCTCCCTCACTCCTGCTCCTGCACCTTCCCATGCACTCCTCTCTCTGACCCTTACATAATTTTTCATAATCACATTTCTTTCATTGCCCTGTCTTTGCTGTTGCAGTGAGACAGCATACACAAATTCTAGGTAAAAACAAGGACTGCAGATGCTAGAAACCAGAGTCTAGATTAGAATGGTGCTGGAAAAGCACAGCAGGTCAGGCAGCATCCGAGGAGCAGGAAAATTGACGTTTCAGGCAAAAGCCCTTCATCAGGAATAGAGGAGCTCTATTCCCGATGAAGGGCTTTTGCCCGAAACGTCGATTTTCCTGCTTCTTGGATGCTGCCTGACCTGCTGTGCTTTTCCAGCACCACTCTAATCTACACAAATTCTAGGCTGAATGCCTCTTCCAATCTGTGATTCCATACTGCCCTGGAGGTAGAAAGACAGCCATTGGCTGATCATATTGCTGGAGATTCTATGCCACTGGCATCTGCCTGTCTTGAATCTGCTTCTCACCCTTGATATTTTTATAATTAATAAGCAGAAATTTAACAAGGAAAAGTGAACTCAAACAAAATGTCACTGTCCCTCATGATGTTTTGGCTTGGAGTTTGCTTTTACTAGGAGAATACTGTTTAATCTTTGGATTTAAAGGACAGTGCGAGGGAGATGCTAACCCCATTTGCAATTGATTAGAACAGAAAAGACCCCAACTGATGGTAAGTCTTTGTCAGGGACTTGTTACTGAGTGGCCACACAAGTAGATAGGGTGCTGTAGAAGGCATAGTACATGCTTGCCTCTGTTGGTCAGGAATTGAGTACAAGAGTCAGGGTGTTATGTTGCAGCTTTATAAGACTTTGGTTAGGCCACACTTTATTGTATTGTATTCTGTTCTAGTTGCCACATTACAGGAAGCTTGTGGAGGTCTTGGGGAGTGCGCAGAAGAGGTTGCTGCCTGGATTAGAAGGTATGAGCTTTAAGGAGGGGCTAGAAAAACTTGGGTTGTTTTCTCTGGAGAGGTGGAGGCTGAGGGGAGACTTGATAGATGTTCATAAAATTATGAGATGCATAGATAGGGTTGACGGTCAGAATCTTCTTCCCAGAGTTGAAATGTCTAAAATGAGGGGGCATGCATTTAAGGTGAGAGGGGAAAGTTCAAAGAAGATGTGAGGGGTAAGTTTTTTACAGAGTGATGGGAGTCTAGAACATGCTGCCAGGGGTGATGGTGGAGGCAGATACGATAGGGGCGTTTAAGTTACTTTTAAATAAGCACATGGATATGCAAGGAATGGAAGGATATGGATCAAGGGCAGGCAGAAGTGATTGGTTTAATTTGGTGTCATGTTCGGCACAGCATCGTGGGCCGAACGGCTCGTCCCTGCGCTGTATTCTTTAACATTCTATGTTAGAATTACTGATCTCTTTACTGATGGCTAAGACGGAGTTAATTGAGATGTCTCAGATTAAAAAAGGGTCTTGAGAGATTAAATAAAGAGAAAAGCCGATTCTGGTGGTGGGAGGATCCATAACTCAAAGACAGATTGAACAGGATGGCAAAAGAATCAGGTGGCGAAATGAGGCAAAGCTCTTTTAGCTATCCAACAGTCTTTAGGAGAAGGATGTGATTGCTGACAGATACAGAGCTGGGAGTAGCCTCTCCCAACAGGAGCTAGGATCGGAGACAAAAATATCAATGGGGAATGAGTAATAAGTGGGATCGACTCTTCAAACAGGCCAGCACAGGTAGGACAGGCTGAATGTCCTCCAATTGTGCTCTTTATTCACTGACAGCTGATGATCCAACAACACTAGGAATTGAAGGCCGTCCCAACACCCGATTCACATTGATCCATCATTGGCGATGTTGCCATCAGCTGCCTTACAGCAGCTAGCTCCGTCCCTAAACCTTTCTGTTTCTCTGCCCTCTGGCACATTTCAAAAGAGGGTCTGTAGGGTCTGTGTTTACAAATTGTTCAAAGAGGAAGAAACCGTAAATATTGTACATGCATTGAGTTCAGAAGGATGAAAATGATGCCGAACTTTTGTAAAACTCTGGTTAGGCCTTAACCAGGGATTGCATCCAGCCCTAGTCCCCACACTTTAGAAAGGCTGTCAGGGCCCTTGAGAGGCTGTGGAGGAGATTTACTGGAATAGGGCCAGGGATGAGAGAGTTTAGTTACAAGATTCTGTTGGAGCCATTGGGATTGTTTACGTGGGGTTAAAGAATGAATAAATAAAATTGTTCCCATTTTTGAAAGACGAATGGACATGGGTTTGGAGAAGATACACGAGTGTATGAGAGGAAAAGCTGTGCAAATGTGATTGGATGGGCACTGGGCAGACACTTTGAATTTGAAAACAAGAGTTCTTGAATAAATGGGGATGTTTGAGCCCTGGTCTAACTTGTGTTGGCGTCCAGGTGTAACTGTTGTGTTGGAGTGTTGCATTCGAAATATTGTTGCATGGAAGCAAACCCAGGATGTTGTTGCTGCTGGAGTCACTCACAATTGCTGCCAATTTAAGGTTGCAGTTGAATCACAGATCTCTTTCCTTGCCTCCTCTGCAGCTCAGTCCCTCTGTAACTCAGACTCTGTATAGATCAGACCCTCTGTAATTGTCCCTTTTAAGGATTCTACAATACCTGTCCCTTTAAGAATTGGAGGTGTCGGTGTTAGACTGGGATGGACAAAGTTAAAAATCACACAACACCACCTAATGAAGGAGCAGTGTTCCGAAAGCTAGTGCATCCAAATAAACCTGTTGGACTCTAACCTGGTATCGTGTGAGTCTTTAACTTTCTTTAAGGATCACAGTAGGGCGCCTACTTGTCCCATGATCGCCCCCTGCTGGCCTGCCCCTTTTAAGACAAATCTCAATCTCTGGCTGCACCGAGGTTGCGCTTTCTGCCGGTCTTTGCTACGATTTTCAAGCCGTCTCTTGCAACCGGCTCCATAGCTCAGTGGTTAGAGCACTGGTCTTGTAAACCAGGGGTCGCGAGTTCGATCCTCGCTGGGGCCTTGGGCTTAACTTTTAGTTATTTTTGTTTTAAATTTATGAAATGGAACAACAAAACACGCACAAGTACAATTTCAACGCCCCCCCCCCCCCACATTAATTTTCATTCCTCATAGTCCTCAGACTGAAATGTATGGGAAATGTCTATAGTTAAGAATTTCTGCTACAGAACCTCAAGGACGCTTTGTTTAGTTGCAAAACTTTGGCACCTTTTGAGGTGCTCCAGAAAGACAAGATTTTATCGAAAGGAAAATATTTTTGTTGAAGGAGTTGCAAGACCAAGGAATGAAGAAGAACACAAAGGGGCTCTTGAATTTGAACAAAACTGAATTCTGCCTGCCAGCTACATTGAAAAATGTCAGTCAGGATTTAGTTTCAACAGCCCAGATTTTAATGTAAGTATTTGTGTTTACCTCCAGAATTTTACAGCATGGAAAGCGAGCCTTCAGCCCATCACGTCCAATTCAGTCATGAAACATCTAATACCATTTCCCAGCACTTGGTCTGTAACTCTATTGTGCTGTGGTGCGTCAATGTTGATGTAAAAACTTAGAATCGGGACATTGGAGAGGTCACTTTTGGAATACTGTATTCAGCTCTGGTCCCCCTCCGATTTGAAAGGATTGTGAAATTTGAAAGGACTCAGAAAAGATTTACAAAGATGTTGCCGGGATCGAAGGGTTTGAGCTATAGGGAGAGGATAATTAAGCTGGGGGTGTTTTCCCTGGAGTGTCTGAGGCTGAGGATGACCTTATAGAGGTTTATAAAATCATGAGGGGTACGGGTAGAATAAATAGACAAGGTATTTTCCCCAGGGTCGTGGAGACCAAACTGGAGAGCATAGGTTTAGGCTGAGAGACGAAAAATGTAAAAGAGACCAAAAGGGCAACTTTTTTACTCAGAAGATGGTGCGTGTAAGGAATGAGCTGCTAAGGAAGTGGTGGAGGCTGCTACAATTACAACATTTAAAAGGCAGTTGGATGATACATGAATAGGAAGGGTTTATAGGGATATGCACCAGGTGCTGGCAAATGGGACTGGATTAATTTAGGATATCTGGTCAGCATGGATGAGTTGGACCAAAGTGTATGTTTCCATGCTGTACAGATCTATGACTCTGTGACTGGGCCTTTATTCACTAGAGTTTAGAAGGATGTAAGAAAAATGATTGAAATGTAGAAAATTCTAATACAGCTGGGTAGACGAGATGCAGGGAGGATGTTTTCCCTGATTGTGGAGACCAGAACCAGGGGACACAGGATACAGGATTTAGGACTGAGATGAAGAAACCCTTCAGTCTGAGAATAGTGAAAGTTCTGGACGTCAAGATAAAAGCAAATTACTGTGGATGCTGGAATCTGAAACCAAAAGAGAAAATGCTGGAAAATCTCAGCAGTTCTGGCAGCATCTGTTAGGAGAGAAAAGAGCTGACGTTTCGAGTTTAACTGACCCTTTGTCAAAGCTTTTCTCTCCTTAAAGATGCTGCCAGACCTGCTGAGATTTTCCAGCATTTTCTCTCTTTGGGTTCTGGACATCAAGTCACTTCAAGAAAGAGAAGGATAAATGGTACGTTTAAAGGCATCGAAGGGTATGGTAGAAAGTGGGAACATGATGTTGAGATTGAGGATCAGCCATGGACATATTGAATGGTGTAGCAACTCAATGAGCTTCTCCTGCTCCTAGTTCATCTGTTTGGACAGGGGAGATAGAGAGATTCAGGGACAGGTGACAGACAGCCTGAGGGTGGGGGAGTGGAGGGTGCTCAGTTGAGGAAACAGATATCCTAGACAGTGAAGGCAAAGAACTTCAAGACAGAGTTGGACAATAATACTGAGCTGAGCCTTATACCCAAAATGTCGACTCTCCTGCATTTCAGATGTTGCCTGACCTGCTTTGCTTTTCCAGCGCCACAATTTCGACTCTGATCTCCAGCATCTGCAGTCCTCACTTCCTCCAAGCCAATAATGTCCATTTATAATGAAACAATTAAATAAAAAGGAAGAGGTGAGCTCCAAGGTAGGACAGAGGGATCCAGGGTAGGACAGACACGGGGCCTCAGGGTAGAACAGGCGGGGTGGTCCAGTCTAGGAAAGACAGGGGGCTCCAGTGTAGGACAGGGTACCCCTGGATAGGACTGACTGAGGGCCCCAGGGTAGACCATACAAAGGAGGTGCAGGGCTCCAGACAGAGGTGGTTGAGGGCTGGGTCTAGACAGAAGGAGGCTGAAAGCTCCTGGGAAATGCTGCCGACTCTGAACCTGTTTGATTTTCAGGGAATGAGGCCTCTGCGGGCTCCGGGAGACTGAGTTGATTCTTTCCCGAGGGGTTGCAGATTGTCTTTATCAAAGCCCAGACATCTGGCAGAGGCAGTGAGAGAGCACAGATCCCTGGTGACGTGAGCTCATCAGCACTGCAGCAAAACACTGCTCACAGCAATGTACAAGGTCAGGCAAACAACAGAGGCCAGGCCCCACAATGACAGATTGCCTTCCCTCCCTCGCTGACTCTCAGTACCTCCTTCACTGACTCTCAGTCCCTCCCTCATTCACTCTTCCTCCCTCCCTTCCTTCCTCACTCATTCTCCTTCACTCTCACTCTCCCTTTCACACTCAGTCACTCCCCCTCCCTCACTCACTCCTCCTCCCTCACTCACTCATTATCCCTCACTCCGTCTTTCCCCTTCAATCACTCTGACTCGTTCACTCACCGTCACTGTCTGTCCGTCACTGACTGTCCCTTACTCCTCCTCTCTTCCTCACTGACTCTCACTTGCTCGTACTCACTCTTTCCCTCACTGACTTTCCCTTAGACTCACTCTCCCCCTCACTGACTCTCCCTCACTCATTCTCTGTCTCCCTCACTGACTCTCACTCAATGTCTCACTCTCCCTAACTGACTCTCACTCACTCAATCACTCACTCCCTCACTCACTCTGTCTCTGTCCTGTGCAGCTGTACAGGACATTGGTTAGGCCACTGTTGGAATATTGTGTGCAATTCTGTTTTCCTTCCTATCGGAAAGATGTTGTGAAACTTGAAAGGGTTCAGATAAGATTTACAAGAATGTTGCCAGGGTTGGAGGATTTGAGCCATAGGGAGAGGCTGAATAGGCTGGGGCTGTTTCCCTGGAGCGTTGGAGGCTGAGGGGTGACCTTATAGAGGTTTACAAAATTATGAGGGGCATGGATAGGATAAATAGACAAAGACCTTTCCCTGGGGTCAGGGAATCCAGAACTAGAGG
Source organism: Chiloscyllium punctatum (assembly GCF_047496795.1). Taxonomy (NCBI): domain Eukaryota; kingdom Metazoa; phylum Chordata; class Chondrichthyes; order Orectolobiformes; family Hemiscylliidae; genus Chiloscyllium; species Chiloscyllium punctatum. Next base: position 79,326,897 of record NC_092769.1, on the reverse strand, counting down.
GCATAGGATTAGGGTGAGAGGGGAAAGATATAAAAGAGACCTAAGAGGCAATTTTTTACTCAGAGGGTGGTATGTATATGGAATGAGCTGCCTGAGGAAGTGGTGGAGGCTGGTACAATTGCGACATTTAAAGGCATTTGGATGGGTACATGACTAGGAAGGGTTTGGAGGGATATGGGCCGGGTGCTGGCAGGTGGGACTAGATTGGGTTGGGATATCTGGACGGTAAGGATGGGTTGGACCGACGGGTCTGTTTCCATGCTGTACATCTCTATGACTCTAACTCTGCTCTACCATTCAATCATAGCTGATAAGTGCTTCAACCCATTCTCCTGTCTTCTCCCTGTAACCTTTGAAACCCTTGAAACTCAAGAACCTATCTATCTCTGACTTAAACATACTGAATGATCTGACCTCTGCAGCCTTCTGTGTCATTGAAATCCATAGATTCACCACTTGCTGGCTGAAGACGTTTCTCTTCATCTCCATTGTAAAGGGGCTTCCTTTTACTCTAAGTCTGTGCCGTTAGGTCCTAGTCTTTCCTACCACTGGAAACATTTTCCTAACATCCACTCTGTCAAGGCCATTCAGTATTCTGTATATTTCAATTAGATCCCTGCTCATCCTTCTAAATTTCAGGGAGTATAGAGCCAGAATCTTCAAATGTTCCTCATATGTTAAGCTTTTCATTCCTGGGATCATTCTCGTGAACCTCCTCTGGACCCACTCTAGGGCCAGTATATCCTTCCTGAGGTATGGGGCCCAAAACTGTTCACAATATTCTAAATATTATCAATATTTAACACTGTTACTTCCCCTTGTGCCCCCCCCACCCTGACCTCGAGCATTAGGAAATGGGAGATCCAGAAAAAGGCAAATTCCTGAACGAATGTTTAAAAATGGAATTTTAATAAATCAGCAAGATGGAGACTTCACACCAAAACTGTACAAATAAATAAATACAGAGGACAACAGATTAATACAGAGACAGATACACGACCTACAGGCGAAGGTCATGGTTTCACCTTTGACCTCCAGTGTGAGGTAAATGATTGGGAGCAGCTTCACCTTGTGACTTGATGCCTAAGTGGGGAAGAGGAGGTAGATCATGGCATTGGTGGGCAGTGTCACTCAGACCCAGCCTCCATGACATTGTGCTCACTCAGCCTGGGTTACACATCATCTGAGTTAACGTCACGCAATGACAAGCATCCCACTCGACATTAGCAGCTCAGACCCATGGGGGAGTTAGAATAACTGCATTCATGATGAACCCCAGCAGTCTGGTTCCACTCAGTCAGAAGAATAATGGCAACTAGTACAAAATACTGCCTCAAAAACTCCCAGGACAGGGAGTTCACAGGATTAGATACAGTTTAAAGCTCTCTCTATAATATCCCGCATCAAACACTCCCAGGACAGGGACAGCATGGGGTTGGATACAGAGTGAAGCTCCGTCTATACTGTCCCTCATCACGCACTCCCAGGAGAAACAGACCCTTGATCTTGATAGAACCTGTGTATTGGCTGAAAATGAAATGTACTGTAGAAGTTTCAACTAAATAGAATCCACTTGCCAACCAATCAGTTTCCTACATTTCATTCAGTATAAATCATTGTTCCTGTTGACATTTGGCATTCTTGCAATTGTGTCCTGATGATTGCAAGATAAAATGCTTCAACAGCTTGTCTGTTTTGACCATGTTTCCTGGGACAGGAATCACCCAGAGATGTCCGCAATGATTCCTTGTACCCAATGGGAATGGTTGAGGTGCTGTTTGTGCTGACAGATAGCCCTGGGTCTGAGGATGGAGTGAGAGCCAGGTAATCTGTCTGTTCACAGGAAGCTCAGTGTGAAAAAGAAATGAACAGAATCTCACGAGGATATTACTGTTACTGCAATATACACAACATATAAGGCCAAACCACTGCTATGTCTCACTCCTGACTCACTGCATAGTGATGTGGGGTGACAGAGAACGTCAGACAGAAGCTGAGGGCAGATATGCTCAGGACTACTGGCTGTGACCCCACCCCCACCCCAACAACTCACCCTCCACTACACTCTCCTGAGCACGGCAGGCTTCCAATTCCTCACTGGTGAGGGTCCCAGTGCACCACTGGTGACAGACCCACTCCCCCAGTGGTCACATTTCCATTCCCCCATTGTCAGGGACCCCCATTCCTCCATTGTCAGGGTCTCAGTTCCACCAATGGTAAGGGTCCCTCTCCCCCATTGTCAGGGTTTCAGTTTCCCCATTGTCAAGGTCCCAGAGCCACCACTGATCATGATCCCACTCCCCCAGTTTCAGGGTCCAATTCACCAATTGTGAGGGTCCCACTCCCCCACAGATAGGGGTCCAAGTCACATTAGTCCACAGTGAGGTCTACTGCTTGCTGATATGGGGGCCTTGTTAGGGCATGTGTATTGGAACTTCAGAAAAATATTATTTGGAGGGAGCCTAGCACCAGGGCAGCGGTTGAGGGAGTAACTTCAGGGATGGGTAGGGGCACCAGTGGCACATCAGCCTGGGGAAGACAAAGGAAGGCAGTGCAGGTTACAGACATCTGGTTGCAATGCCACTGTACCCTGTCCAGCAGGCAATGTCCACATGAACAGGCGCACCTCTGGGCAAGACATTGGCTCAGTTTGATTAGTTTCACAGTAATTGTCTCAATAGAAAGATCCCGTTCCTAACCCTCACCTTCCCACCCATAACTCCAACAAAACCCCATCCCACAGTCAAGTCCAAAGGAACCCCATATGAAATAAAATGACTCTTTCACTCAACCAGCTCCCAATTAATCAAATCCAGCCAGGAGTTCTCCCTTGACCAGCTGGAGCTCAGATGAATAATTCTCAGATTCTGGTCGCAGTGTCATGGCTGGAACAGGAGATGGAGAAGGAGTTTCCTTTGAAATGGGAGGTGGTTGGTTATCCATGTTGGAGAGAGAGTGAGGGAGAGAGAGTTTTGCCTCCAGTTAAGGTTCATTGATCAGCCCCGGAATTTGTTGGGGTCTACGGTGGGGATGTTGTGGAGGATACCTGTGGGGGGGTACTTACACCTCGGTCTCGAGTCCACTAAGTTTTGGCGTGAGAATACGGGGCGTGAGCCCCTTGTTCAGGTCCATTTCAAACTCCAGCAGTTGCCCCATGAAGTTGAGGTTGGGAGAGATGATGGGTCGTTTGCCCTTTACATATTTGTAGGCATCTGTCATGGTCATCAGTGTGTGCTTCATCAGGTAGGCAATGACCAGAGTGGCAGAACGGGAGACTCCTGCCTGGCAGTGGATTAGAACCCCCTTGCCACATTGGTGGGCTTCCTCTAAAATCCAAAAAAAAACACAGCAACAGGCCCAATCACAACCAGCTTGAGAAATGTCACAAAGTTTTCCTTCAATGCAACCCTCAGCCAATAAATGACCTTACCTAGACTGTACAAAATGTGGAGGCCAGTGGGACAGTGTGCAGCGAGACAGTGTGCAGTGTGACATAGCGCAGCAGGACTGTGCGATGGGACAGTGTGCAGTGTGACAGAACACAGTGAGACAGTGTGCAGTGTGACAGAGCACAGTGAGACAGTGAGCGGAGGGACAGTGTGCAGTGAGACAGTGCACAGTGTGACAGAGTGCATCTGGACTGTGTGATGGGACAGTGTGCAATGTGGCAGAGTGCAGTAAGACTGTGTGCAGTATGGCAGAGTGCAGTAGGACTCTGCGATGGAACAGTGCACAGTGAGACAGTGAGCGATGGGACAGTGTGTCATGTGACAGAGCACAGTGAGACAGTGTTCAGTGTGACAGAGCACAGTGAGACAGAGGGCAGTGGGACAATGTGCAGTGTGACAGAGCGCAGTGCGACAGAGCGCAGTGAGACAGTGAGCGGAGGGACAGAGTGCAATGAGACAGTGAGTGGAGTGTCAGAGCACAGTGAGACAGAGCACAGTGTGACAGAGTGAAGTGAGACACTGAGCGGAGGGACAGTGTGCAGTGGGACAGAGCGCAGTGGGACAGTGAGCGATGGGACAGTGTGTCATGTGACAGAGCACTGTGAGACAGTGTGCAGTGGGACAGAGCACAGTGAGACAGAGCGCAGTGGGACAGAGCGAAGTGAGACACTGAGCGGAGGGACAGTGTGCAGTGGGACAGAGCGCGATGGGACAGTGTGTCATGTGACAGAGCACTGTGAGACAGAGCACAGTGGGACAGAGCGCAGTGGGACAGAGCACAGTGGGACAGAGCACAGTGGGACAGAGCACTGTGAGACAGAGCACTGTGAGACAGAGCGCAGTGGGACAGAGCGCAGTGGGACAGAGCACAGTGGGACAGAGCACTGTGAGACAGAGCACTGTGAGACAGAGCACTGTGAGACAGAGCGCAGTGGGACAGAGCACTGTGAGACAGAGCACTGTGAGACAGAGCGCAGTGGGACAGAGCACAGTGGGACAGAGAGCTGTGTATTGCCTTCTGCACTCACCAATGAATTCGAAAGCCTCCTCGAAGTACTGGCGGAGGTTCTGTTTGCTGTTGTCAGTTGCTGGCAGCCTCTTGTAGTGTACAGTGCCAGTCTGTGCATGGTACAGGGGAAGATGGGTGGTGACATTGATGACATATCCCACATTTAACTGGCGCAGCCTGACCAGGTCCTGGGCATCATGCTCATTCCCCAGGTACAGGAACGGCAGGATGGGGCTCAGCTCGGCATTTTCAATGTCAGGGGTCAATGGGAGTGTGCCTTCACATTCTCCATATGACCCTTCGAACACCTCCTTCCCTTCGTCCTGTGGCCTCATTGACACAGAGCTGGGCGCTGTACCCTCCTTCTCATACCCGGGTTCTGGGAAAGCAGAGCAGAGAGAATATCACAATGCATATCCCTCAATCAAAATCTCTCATCACTTACCCTCAGAATCTTTTCCTGATCATCCTCAATCTGTGTCCATCAGGTTACAGATCCCTCTGCTGCTAAAAACAGAAGGAAGAGTGGACGACTGTTTATTGAGTAGTGGTACCACCTAGATATTGTAGAGTGCTTCTCATGAAATTCCAAAGTCAGAAGATGAAAGAATATGGAAAACGCTGGCATTAATAACCAGGTATTTTATTTGTTCAGAACTTCATAAAGATTTGGTCCATTCTGTAAACGCTGTGGTAGGAAATCACTCAGTATGTAATTAAACCAGCTCCTTTGAGAGCCAAACCAGTTTTGAGTGAGCATTCAGTCAGCTGTGAGTACATAGAACATAGAGTCATAGAGTCATGGAGATGTACAGCATGGAAACAGACCCTTCAGTCCAACCCGCCAATACCGTCCAGATATCCCAATCTAATCTAGTCCCACCTGCCAGCACCCGGCCCATATTTCTCCAAACCCTTCCTATTCATATACCCATCCAAATGCCCATCTTAAATGTTGCAATTGTACCAGCCTCCACCACATCCTCTTGCAGCTCATTCCATACACGTACCAACCTCTGTGAAAAAGTTGCCCCTTAGGTCTCTTTTATATCTTTCCTCTCTCACCCTAAACCTATACCCTCTAGTTCTGGACTCCCTGACCCCAGGGAAAAGACTTTGCCTATTTACCCTAACCATGCCCCTCATAATTTTGTAAACCTCTATAAGGTCACCCCTCAGCCTCCGACACTCCAGGGAAAACAGCCCCAGCCTGTTCAGCCTCTCCCTGTAGCTCAGATCCTCCAACCCTGGCAACATCCTTGTAAATCTTTTCTGAACCCTTTCAAGTTTCACAACATCTTTCCGATAGGAAGGAGACCAGAATTGCACGCAATATTCCAACAGTGGCCTAACTAATGTCCTGTATAGCCGCAACATGACCGCCCAACTCCTGTATTCAATACTCTGACCAATAAAGGAAAGCATACCTAACGCCTTCTTCACTATCCTACCTACCTGCGACTCCACTTTCAAGGAGCTGTGAACCTGCACTCCAAGGTCTCAATCCACCGCAGAGTAGGCCCTTCAGCTCTTGATGTTATGCTGACCTGTGAAATAATCAAACCCATCGAATCTAATCTCTCTCACCCTACACTATCCCATCATCATCCATGTTCTTATCCAAGAACTGTTTAAATGCCCCTAATGTGGCTGAGTTAACTACATTGGCAGGCAGGGCATTCCACGCCCTTACCACTCTCTGAGTAAAGAACCTGCCTCTGACATCTGTCTTAAATCTATCACCCCTCAATTTGCAATAATTAGTTTAGATTCCCTACAGTGTAGAAACAGGCCATTTGGCCCAACTAGCCCACACTGACCCTCCAAAGAGTAACCCACCCAGACCCATTTCCTTCTGACAAATGCACCTAACACTATGGGCAATTTAGCATGGCCAATTCACCTGACCTGCAAGTCTTTGGACTGAGGGAGGAAACCGGATCACCCAGAGGAAACTCACGCAGACACAGGGAGAATGTGCAAACTCCACACAGACAGTTGTCCGAGGCTGAAATCGAACCTGGGACCCTGGTGCTGTGAGGCAGCAGTGCAAACCACTGAGCCACCGTGCCACCCTATGTCCCCTCATACAAGCCAACATCATCATCCTAGGAAAAAGACTCTCACTGTCCATCCTATCTAATCCTCTGATCATCTTGGATGTCTCTATTAAATCCCCTCTTAGCCTTCTTCTCTCCAGTTATGGACATAGTTATAGACATGAGAACCTGTTTTCCAGAAACTCTTCTTTTAAGGACAACTAGAGCTTGGGTAATAGTGAAAAGTTTAAATGTGTTTTTTTACTTGTTGTGGACTACCAACTGAGGAAAAATCTGATCAGGGTTTGAACTTTATGTTGAAAGTTTTCCTGGACGTCATCAGCAGTTTGGGTCGAAAACAGTCGAAGCTGACTGTGTATCATTCACAAACACAGGGAACTTTGGAGAAATAGCATCAGATTCTCAAAAACAGGAGTAAATCATATTGTAAACAAGTACCCCCAGGATTGGGACAAAGGGTGAAACTTATTATCTGCAACAAGAGATTCACCCACTGAATCCTGGCGCTTTTCCAACCTTGGGGACTTTTTCAGAACCTAAGCATTCTTAGAAGATTATGACCAGTGCATCCACTATTTCTGTAGCTATTTCCTTTAATATCTTAGGATGCACCTTATCACATCCAAGTACCTATCAGCCTTCACCCTGATTAGTTTCCCTGGTATGTTTTCTACAGTGATAATTATTGCATTTATCTCCTCTTGCCCCTTGATTATTTAGTATTTTTGGAATGCCACTAATGTCTTCTAGGTATTTTATTCAGAGATGTTATCAAATACCTCTGGAGCAAGTGGGACTTGAACATGGGCTTCCTGGTTCAAAGGTAGGGACATTACCACTGAACCACAAGAACCCTACAAATGTTTTCTAACGTCTTCTACAGTGAAGACTGATACAAAATATTTATTCAACCCCGCTGCAATTTCCTGGTTCCCCATTACTATTGCCTCAGCCTTATTCTCTGAGGGGCTTATGTTCACTTTGTCCCTTTTATAATTTAAAGATTAAAAATCTACTATCCTTTTTCAATTTACTTGCTAGTTTAATCTCAAAGTTGGTTTTCTCCCTCTTTTTCAAATTTTTGGTCACATTTTGTTACTTCTCAATCCTTTGCCTTATAGTCAGTCTTGGCAAGTTTTTTAAATTTCAATTTGATGCTATCTTTAACTTCCCTGGTTAACCATGCCAATTTATCCCCTTCGCAGAATCCTTCTTCCTCTCCGGGATATATCTTTGTTGTGAGTCCAGAACCACTTAAACATTTTTCCATCAACTGTCTTTAGTTTGACATGGACCTCTCCATCTCCATTAGTGACGACCGACTTGACACTGACATTTTTTACAAACCCACTGACTCCCATAGCTACCTGGATTACACCTCTTCCCACCCTATCTCTTGCAAAAATGCCATCCCGTATTCCCAATTTCTCCACCTCCGCCGTATCTGCTCCCAGGAGGACAAGTTCCACCATAGGACACACCAGATGGCCTCCTTCTTTAGAGACCGCAATTTCCCTTCCCACGTGGTTAAAGACGCCCTCCAACGCATCTCGTCCACATCCCGCACCTCCGCCCTCAGACCCCACCCCTCCAACCGTAACAAGGACAGAACGCCCCTGGTGCTCACCTTCCACCCTACAAACCTTCGCATCAACCAAATCATCCACCGACATTTCCGCCACCTCCAAAAAGACCCCACCACCAGGGATATATTTCCCTCCCCACCCCTTTCCGCCTTCCGCAAAGACCGTTCCCTCCGTGACTACCTGGTCAGGTCCACACCCCCCTACGACCCACCCTCCCATTCTGGCACTTTCCCCTGCCACCGCAGGAACTGTAAAACCTGTGCCCACACCTCCTCCCTCACCTCTATCCAAGGCCCTAAAGGAGCCTTCCACATCCATCAAAGTTTCACCTGCACATCCACCAATATCATTTATTGTATCCGTTGCTCCCGATGTGGTCTCCTCTACATTGGGGAGACTGGGCGCCTCCTAGCAGAGCGCTTTAGGGAACATCTCCGAGACACCCGCACCAATCAACCAAACCGCCCCGTGGCCCAACATTTCAACTCCCCCTCCCACTCTGCCGAGGACATGGAGGTCCTGGGCCTCCTTCACCGCCGCTCCCTCACCACCAGACGCCTGGAGGAAGAACGCCTCATCTTCCGCCTCGGAACACTTCAACCCCAGGGCATCAATGTGGACTTCAACAGCTTCCTCATTTCCCCTTCCCCCACCTCATCCTAGTTTCAAACTTCCAGCTCACTTACTGTCTCCTTGACTTGTCCGACCTGCCTATCTTCTTTTCCACCTATCCACTCCACCCTCTTCTCTTTGACCTATCACCTTCATCTCCTCCCCCACTCACCCATTGTACTCTATGCTACTCTCTCCCCACCCCCACCCTCCTCTAGCTTATCTCTCCATGCTGCAGGCTCACTGCCTTTATTCCTGATGAAGGGCTTTTGCCCGAAACGTTGATTTCGCTGCTCGCTGGATGCTGCCTGAACTGCTGTGCTCTTCCAGCACCACTAATACAGTTGCTTCTGGCCCAGGTTTCTCTCTCTGAAACTCAATGCAAACTTCTAGCACGTTATGATCATTGTTTCTTTGGGGATTTTTTACCCTGGCATCACTTACCAACTGTGCTTCATTACATATTACCATCTCCAAAATAATCTTACCCTGGTTGGATCCACAACACAGTTCTGAGAAACCACCCTGAAAACACTCTAAATTTTGTGTTATGGCTACCTCTGCAATTTGATGTTCCCAACCTACATGAAGATTAACTGCTGCCTTTGTTACGGCCCTCGTTATTTCCTGATTTATTCTCTCGTCTGCAGCATAGCTACTTTCAGGGGGATTACAGACTACGCCCATGAGGGTTTTCTTCCCCTCTTTATTTCTTACCTCAACCATTGTGGATTTTACATTTCTGATCCAAGATAATTTCTTGCTAATGTATTGATTCCATCTTATATTAACAAACCAGTCCACTACCCTTCCCTTCCTGCTGTTTTTCTGAAAAAATCCAAAAGCATGGGGGAGGATAGGATAATAGATAGTGGAGGGCAGTCTCAGGAGGGCTCAGGAATGGTTGAGGAGGGTAAAGGTGTGCTCAATATGGTTCTGGCATCAGTCTCACATATTTACAACATTCAGAATTGAGAAGGGGGCATAGGCCCACCAGGGATTAGCTCCAGTATCCAGATGGCAATTTCTCTTATCCTGATGTTGGGAATGGATGGTCCCCCCCTTACTTCCCTCCAAGGCCCCAAGGGATCCTTCCATATCCGCCATAGATTTATCTGCACCTCCACACACATCATTTACAGCATCCGCTGCACCCGATGTGGCCTCCTCTATATTGGGGAGACAGGCCGCCTACTTGTGGAACGTTTCAGAAAACACCTCTGGGACACCCGGACCAACCAACTCAATTACCCCATGGCTCAACACTTTAACTCCCCCTCCCACTCCACCAAGGACATGCAGGTCCTTGGACTCCTCCATCGCCAGACCATGGCAACACGACGCCTGGAGGAAGAGCATCTCATCTTCCGCCTAAGAACCCTCCAACCACAAGGGATGAACTCAGATTTCTCCAGTTTCCTCATTTCCCCTCCCCCACCTTGTCTCAGTCAAATCCCTCGAACTCAGCACCACCTTCCTAACCTGCAATCTTCTTCCTGACCTCTCCGCCCCCACCCCACTCCGGCCTATCACCCTCACCTTGACCTCCTTCCACCTATCACATTTCTAATGCCCCTCCCCCAAGTCCCTCCTCCCTACCTTTTATCTTAGCCTGCTTGGTTCACTTTCCTCATTCCTGAAGAAGGGCTCATGCCCGAAACGTCGATTCTCCTGCTCCTTGGATGCTGCCTGACCTGCTGCGCTTTTCCAGCAACACATTTTCAGCTCTTATGAAGTAAGAACCAAGTACGAGGTCTGCTAATCCCTCATGTGTTCTTTAATCACCCACTGGGGAAAAAGGGGTGGTGGATTCATGTCCTTGTTGTCTGAGATGGGCAGTTGGAGTGGACTGCAATCTGTCCTGAGCTGTAGCAGAGCCCTGCCACCCCATACATAGTATCTCTCTCTCTCTCACATGCATATACATACACACACTCTTACAAACGCTTACACACACATCCACCCTCACACATGTAAACACACATGCACAAACACTCATCACGCACACACTCTCTCTCACACACACACATATGCATACATACATACACACATACAATCTAACACAATATACGTTCACACATACATAGTTACATATGCACATACATACATAGTTATAGACACACACACACAGTTAAATACACAAAAACATAAAAAATAGGAGCAGCGTTAGGCCATTTGGCCATTAGGCCATTAGCCAGCTCCACCATTCAATAAGATCATGGCTGATCTTCGTGTGGACTCAGGTCTCCACTTACCCACCCCTCACCCCAACCCTTAATTCCTTTAGAGTTATAGACATATACAGAACAGAAATAAACCCTTCGGTCCAACTCATCCATGTTGACGAGATATCCTATATAAATCTAGTCCCATTTGCCAGCATTTGGCTCATATCCCACTAAATCTTTCCTGTTCGTGATACCATCTGGATACCTTTTAAATGTTGTTATCGCACCAGCCTCCACCTCTTCCTCTGTCAGCATATTCCATACATGCACCACCCTCTGTGTGAAAAAGTTGCCCCTTTGGTCCTTTTGAAATCTTTCCCCTCTCACATTAAACCTATGCCCTTTAGTTTTGGACTCTCCCATCCAGGGGAAAAGATTTTGCCTATTTACCTTATCAATGGCCCTCATGGTTTTATAAACCTCTGTAAGGTCACACCTCAGCCTCTGTCACTCCAGGGAAAATAGACCTAGTCTATTCAGCCTTTCCCTATACCTCAAACCTTCCAGTCCTGGCAACATCCTTGTAAATCTTTTCTAAACCTGCTCAGGTTTCACAACATCCTTCCTTTCGGAGGGAGACAAGAGTTGCATGCAACATTCCAAACGTGGCCAAACCAATGTCCTGTACATGACCTCCCAACTCCTATACTCAATGCACTAACCAATAAAGGTAAGCATACCAAATGCCTTCTTCACTATCACCTGCAACCCCACTTTCAAGGAACTATGAGCCTGCACCCAATGGTCTCTGTTCAGCACCACTCCCCAGGACCTTACCATTAAGTGTATAAGTCCTGCTCTGATTTCCTTTTCAAAATGCCGCACCTCACATTTATCTAAACAAAACTCCATCTGCCACTCCTTGGCCCATTGGCCCATCTGATCAAGATCGTGTTGTACTCTGAGGTTACCTTCTTGGCTGTCCACTACATCTCCAATTTTTCAATTTACTGTTCAAAAATCTATTTCACTTGGAAAAACATTCACTGAGGTAGCCTCTACTGCTTCACTGGAATTCCATAGATTCATAACCCTTTGGGTGAAGAAGTTCCTCATTAATTCAATTTGAAATCTGCTCTGCCTTATTTTGAGGCTATGCCCCTAGGTCGAGTTTCACCTGCCAGTGGAAACATCCTCCCTGCTTCTATTGTATCTATTCCCTTCATAATTTTATATGTTTCTATAAGACCCCCCCCCCCCCCATTCTTCTAAATTCCAATAAGCATAGTCCCAGTCTACTTAATCTGTCCTCATAAACCAACCATTACAATTCCAGAATTAATCTAGCAAACCTCCTCCAGTCCCAGTACTGTACATCCTTTCTCAAGTAAGGAGACTGAAACTGTACACAGTACTCCAGGTGTGGCCTCACCAGCACCCTACACAGCTTCAACATAACTTTCCTGTTTTTAAACTTCATCCCACTAGCAATGAAGGACACCATTCTATTTGCCTTCTTAATAACATGAATGAGTACGTGTACACACACACACACACACATACACACACAGACACACACACACAGACACTTCCCCCTCCATCCAACAAGGCTGTGCAGAACATCTCATCAACATACACAAGAACTCCGTAGAAATTAAGACTGACTGGACAATCCTTACCTCGCCCGTCCCGATCCTCCCTGTGGATTGAATCCAGGATCAAGTGGAGAGACTGTGGAGTGAGGGATCTGTTGGGATTCCGGACTCTTGGCTTGGAGCTGCTGGCCTGCTGGTGCCAGGATGTTCCACACGGCGGCTTGGCCTCTTGGTTCTTGGAGAGGAGATCAAAAACGGTCAGCCCCCCATGGTCGGGCACACCCCTCCCTGGGCCCTCTGACCAGCCGATCCTCATGGCACCCTGCAGTTGGCTCTTCGTGAATTCCACCAGATTGCGACAGTCCAGGATAACAGCTGATTGCTGCTGGACCTTGGTGCTGCCCATCTTCTTGGCCAGCTCCTCTGGCCAGATGGTGTGGGCATTGTAGTCATCCTCCTCCTTCTTGTCATCTGCCTCCTCCACCTTGCTGGCCTTGGAGCCCCGGGGGTTGAAGGTCACTATGGGGTCGCTGCTGCAGAAACTGCAGGAGGAGCTGACAGACCTTAGGGAGGGGTCACAGGTGAGGCAGCTGATGGCCCGCAGGCTTGGCAAGCAGCCCACTCTCCGGAGAGCTGGCCCACATCCCAGGGTCCTGAGGCCAGCTCTGCACGACAGGCAGGAGCTGGAGACCGGCTCATCACGGCTCACCAACTTCCAGCAGCCCCAGCAGCTGCCCCTCAGAGGCTTCATGGCACTGAGGCAGGACGGCATGGGGCTAGGCAGGCAGGCACCCCCACGCGCTTGGGATGCCCCGTGCCTCTCCTCCAAAGGACTGTCCCTCTCCCTCAGGCCGGGCTGCTGACCAACCAAGGAAGCCTTCCTCAGGGACCTGAAGGAGAGCTGCAAGCTGTCCACGTCTTGTGGGGGCAGGCCCACGGAGACCCTAATATCCAGTGGAGGGCTATCCACTGACTTTGGGCTGAACTGCCTGCTGCTCTCAGCCAGTGCCTGTGCCTTCTCCAGCCCCAGAACCTGGTCTGTAATCTCAGGGCTGTCCAGGCTGGGGGACAGATGGGTCCTCCCCACACGTGCTGTCTTGTTGAGATGCAGTGCCAGTGTCCGGGGCCTTTGCAGTACCTGAACCACCAGCCGTTCATCAAAGAGAGAAGGAGGCATTGGAGATTGCAGAGAGAGAGAGACAGAGGGAGGGAGGGAGGAGGAGTAAGGGTTGCGGGGGGCTGGGGGTGGGGGAGCAGAGCCAGGCGGCAGGATGAATGCACAATGAAGACTGACTGATGCAGACACACAGCAATCCCCGGCTCATTGCAGCAGTGACTGACTCACAGCAACATTCCCAGCCCCCGCTCCTCTGAGGCGACAGCTCAATGCAAATCCCCCTGGAATGTACCCGGGCGGCCTCTTGTGCAAAAATAGAGACAGAGGTAGCGGGAGGAACTGGGGATGGGGCTGCCCGGGCTAGGGGGACGGCAGGGGCAAGGATCTGCAGTCAGCTGGGGGGGGGGGGAGGGAGGTGACAGGGGCATATCTGTTAGGAGTGACGTGTGTGTGTGGGGGGGGGGGAAGCGTGGGGGTTGTGTGTGATTGGGGGGAATGTGAGTGTGTGTGTGTGGGAGGGTGTGTATATGGGTGGGTGTGAGGGTGGAGAATGTGGGTGTGTAATGGGCGGGTAGTGTGTGGGGGGGGTGGAGTGCGGTGCTGGGAATGTATTTGTGGTGGGGAAATGTGTGTGTGTGTGTGTTGGCATGTGTTTGTGAGGGGGTGTGATGGGTGAGGAAGGTGTTGGAGGGTAGGGGAGTGTATGTGTGGAGATATGAGGGTTGGGTAGTATATGTGTGGGGGTAGGGGGGGAAATGCCAGGTGGTGTAGTGCAGAATGTTGGGGTGTAGTGACTAGGACCTGGGGAGGCAGTAGTGATGGTGACATCATCAACAGCCAATCAGAGGCTGTCATCCAGAAAGTTACATTGACAGCAACCAGGAAGCGGAATAGGGGAGAGGGGACAGCATGGGGTTGGAGTGGAGGAACAGAGGTAGATAATGTAGGGACTAGGAGGAGGATATGGAAGGGTGGTAGGAGTGAAATGGCAGGGGGAATAGAAGTAATAGAGGATAGACAGGATTGTCAGGGGAAATGGGAGAAGAATGAAGGGATTAGAGAGGGGAAATAGGAGGGGAATAGGAAGGAGAATACAATGGGGATAGAGAGGGCAAATAACAGAGATGAAGGGAATAGAGAGGGATCGGAGGGATTAGAAGGGGCAATGGAGGTGGGAAGAATATAAGAGGAGGGAATGGGAGGGGGAATGCAGGAAGAATATTGACAGAGATGGGGGATAGGAGAGGATGGAGGGAGGATAGTGGAGGAATGGAAGATGGATAGGAGGAAATATAGGGTGTAATGGAGGGGGTGGGGGATAGGAAGAGAGGGATGGATGGGAGGGGTTGGCAGTTAGGAGGAGATGAGGGATAGGAGGGGTGGGCAATTGGTAGGGATGATTGGATAGGAGGGCATGGGTGGAGAGGAAGGGGATAGGAGGTGGAGAGGAGGGGGTGGGGGTATAGCAGGCAGAAGGCTTGATGCTTTTAAAAGTTAAGCATTTACCTTTTTTTTTAGTCTACCCAGTGACTGCCTCCACAGCTTTGTGTGGTAGAGAATTCCACAGGCTCACTACCCCTCTGAGTGAAGAAATGTTTCTTCATCTCAGTCCTAAGTGGTCTATCCTCTATCCTAAGACTGTGTCCCCTGGTTCTAGACTCCACAATAAGGGAAAACATCCTCCCTGCATCTTGTCTGTCCAGCCCTGCTAGAATTCTGTACATTTCAATCTGATCTCTTAAAGTCATAGAGATATACAGCACGGAAGCAGATTATTTGGTAAAACACATCCATGATGACCATATATCCTATATAAATCTAGTCCCATTTGCCAGCCCTTACCCATATGCCTCTAAACCCTTCCTATTCATATAACCATCCAGATGCCTATAAAATGTTGTATTCATACTAGCCTCCACCACATCCTCTGGCAGCTCGTTCTATCCGCACATCACTCTTTGCATGAAAAGTTGCCCCTTTTATATCTTTCCCCTCTAACTTTAAAGTTATGCCCTCTAGTTTTGGACACCCCACCCTGGGAAAAGATCTTGATTATTCACGCTATCCATGTCCCTCATGACTTCCTAAACCCTCAGCCTCTGAATCTCCAGGAAAAGTAGCCCCAAGCTATTCAGCCTTACCATATAGCTCAAATCTTCCAAACCTGTTGGACTATAACCTGGTGTTGTGTGATTTTTAACTTTGTATCCCTGGTATCAGTCGAGTGAACCTCCACTGCAAGTATATCATTTCTTATATGAGGAAACCCAAAATGCACAATACTCCAGTTGCAACCTTACCAATGTATAATTACTTCTGAACTGACATCCTCTTGTAATGAACGCCCTTTGTCTGCCCTTTACCCTGTATGTATCAGGATCCATCCCCTCTCCCTCTACCTCAGCTCTCTGGCATTATATTCAGCTTAAACTCCCAGTCTGAGTGACTGCAGCCAAGCACTGCCACCACTGGGTGTCGCTGCTTCTTTCTGTGTCTGGGAGCAATCCTGCCCAAGTTCAGGAAATTACTTTGTTCTGGGAACTTTGGAATTTCTTGCATTAATATTCCTGGGATTTTCTCATCCTTTTCCCTAATCTCCATAACAGGATACGGGGGGAGAGGATTTGTCAGTTCAGGGATTTTAGTTCCTCACCTGACTGCAGGTATAACCCGCTCAGGTACTCAGGGTTTCCAGCAACACATTTTCAACTCTACACAGAGAATCATGTCCATCATAAGGATCCTAATTCTGTCTACACTGCAGCTGGGTTGGCCACATAGAATCCCATAAGGAGCAGGACCCAATGCCGTTTCTTGCATCTAGGAGAAAGTGAGGACTGCAGATGTTGGAGAGTCAGAATCGAAAAGTGTGGTGCGTTCCTGATGAAGGGCTTATGACCAAAACATCAACTCACCGGCTCCTCAGATGCTGCCTGACTGACTGTGCTTTTCCAGTGCCATACTTTTTGACCCCATTTCCAACATCACCCAATCTTACCAGTTCAGAAAAGATGTACAACGATGCTGCCAGGTTTGGAGGTTTTGAGCTATAGGGAGAGGCTGAATAGGCTGGGGCTATTTTCTCTGGCATGTCAGGGGCTGAGGGGTGACCTTATAGAGGTTCATAAAATCTTGAGGGGCATGGGTAGGGTGAACAGCCCTGGTCTTTTCCCCAGGGTGGGCCTGTCTGAAACTAGAAGGCATAGGTTTAAAGGTGAGAGTGGAAAGATTTAAAATGGACCTAATCAGCAACTTTTTCACAAAGAAGATGGTGCCAAAGGAGGAGGTGGAAGTTTGTACAAATACAGCATTTAAAAGGCATCTGGATGGGTATATGAATAGGAAGGGTTTAGAGCGATATGGGCCAAATGCTGGCAAATGGGATTAGATTAATTTAGGATGTCTGTTTGGATGGACGAGTTGAACTGAAGGCTCTGTTTCCTGCTGTACTGGTCTATAACTCCATGACCTTAGAAATGAGACTCCATGACCCATGAAATGAAATCGTATCCTCTCACTCTCCCCAACCTTCCAGGGTCAACTATATAGCACATGTGAGCCCAAGGCAAAATAAGGAGGATGAGTAAGTAATTCATCACCTTGGGCCTGCACCCTTTCAGTAAGATCGCAGCTGACCTGATTACTCCACATTTCCACAAACTCTCACCACCTTGCTAATTAAACTTCTATCCACCTCGGACTTAAAAATATTTAAAGACTCTGCTTCTCTTGCATTTTGAGGCAGAGAGTTTCAAACACACATGACCCTTTGACAGAAAATATTTCTCTTCATCTTTGCCTTAAATGGGCAATTGCTGATTTTTAAACAGTAACCCCTTGTCCTTCATCCTCCCAGAAGAGGAATAATCTTCCCTACATCCACCTTATCATTGCCTGAAATCAATTATTTCTTGTGTTTTACAAACCCACACACTTACACACACATACACCCTGTGTGTGCGCGCACACACACACACACGTAGGATAGCCCCACACACTGACACAGTGTATACAGACTAGTCTCTCACACTGAGACAGTGCACACAGCCTAACCTCTTACATTGAGACAGTGTACACAGCCTAACCTTTTATATTGAGACAGTATATGTTGTCCTATGTCACCTTTACAGGGAACACCCTCCCGCCCCCCCCATCCGGGAGAAGGCCTGTATACAATGGGAAACTTCTTGGGAGCAGACCTGAGTTAAAAGGGACTAACTAGGAGCAGGCCTGCATTTACGGGAAGGCTGCATGGGGAAGGGTCAGTGTTTACAGGAATGATTTGGAGATGCCAGTGTTGGACTGGGGTGTACACAGTTAAAAATCACACAACCCAGGTTATAGTCCAACAGGTTTATTTGGAAGCACCTGATGAAGGAGAAGCACTCCAAAAGCTAATGTTTCCAAATAAACTTGTTGGACTATAACCTGGTGTTGTGTGATTTTTAACTTTGTTTACAGGGAGACTTCCTGGGACCATGCCTGTGTTTACCAAGAAGCTGCCCAGGAGTGGGATATCCTTTCTATGTTAAAGTCTGGAGTTAGACGCAATAGTCGTACTACAGTCTGATCAACAATTAATGAAGGTTTAACATTTCTTTGTTGAGCAACTGGAGTTAAAAATAAAATCTTATTTGAAGATGTAAATGAGTAAAATTACTGTGGTCCTGTTGATAGTGCATCAGTGGATACCTGAAATCTGGAAAGTCTTTGATGGTATAAAATCAAATTTTATAAGTTTCTTATTAAGTTGTTCCAAAATGTTATTACAGACCTCTGGAGCAGATGGAACTTGAATCTGGGTCTCCAGGCTCAGAGGTAGGGACATACGATGAAACTACAAGCGCACTAGAATTGATTTTTAGTTTTATTTTCTAATCAACCTGTTCAGGAATGCTATTACAGAACTCTGGAGCAGATGGGACTGTGACCTTATAGAAGTTTATAAAATCATGAGGGGCATTGATAGAGTGAATAGCCAAGGGTAGGGAAGTCCAAAACTAGAAGGTGTAAGTTTAAGGTGAGAGGGGAAAGATGTAAAACGGACCTGAGGGACAACATTTTCACGCAGAGGGTAGTGAGTGTATGGAATGAGCTGCCGGAAGAGCTGGCAGAGGCTGGTACAATTACAACATTTTAAAGGCGTCTGGATGGGTATATGAATAGGAAGAGTTTAGAGGCATATGGGCCAATGCTGGCAAATGGGACTAAGTCAGTTTAAAATATCTGGTCGGTGTAGATGAGTTGGACCAAAGATTCTGTTTTTGTGCTGTCTAACTCTATGACTCCTGGTTCGGAGATAGGGACACTATGACTGCATTACAAGCACACTAGGATCGACCTTTTACCCATTATTTGCACATTGCATATGGCTGTGCTCAGTTTTGTTGATTTTATGATTGTTATATCACAAGGTGTTGACAGGGTTGAGAACAGCCAAATCAGAAACTTGTCCCACATTGCCCCCTATTAGCCAAGTGAACAATTACATCTAACTACTTAGGCTCTGTTCTCAATAAAAAGTGTTAAAGAATAGTAAGTGTACACACAAGATTTAAACAAAGATAAACACTGAACATTTAATATTTCCCACCTGTAAGAAGAATGACAGATTTTCTATTGATCTGTGCCATCACAGCTACAGAAAGGAAGGTTTTTGAGGAAGATTTATCTACTGAGTCAGTATGGGTGGAAGTTAGGAACAGCAACGGAGCAGCCACCTCATTGGGGGTTTTCTACAGAGCCCCTAATAGCAGTAGGGAGATTGAAGAACTCATAGGCTGGCAAATTTTGGAAAAATGCAGATGTAGCAGGGTTATTGTTATGGGTTACTTCAACTTTCCCAATATTGACTGGAACCTCCTTATTGCAGATGGTTTGGATGGAGCCGTTTTTGTCAGGTGTGTTCAGGAGGGTTTCCTTACTCAGTATGTAGACAGACCGACGAGAGGAGAGGCCACTTTGGATTTGGTGCTCGGCAATGAGCCAGGACAGGTGTCAGGTCTCGCGGTGGGAGAACACTTTGGTGACAGTGACCACAACTGCCTCACATTTACCATAGCCTTGGAGAAAGAAAGGAGCAGTTACCAAGGGAAGATATTTAATTGGGGAAAAGGAAATTATGATGCTATCAGACAGGAGTTGGGAAGTACAGATTGGGAGCAAATGTTCCACAGAAAGGGCACAACAGACCCTTTCTGCTCCCCTAAGGAGCAGATGTTGCAAGTGATGCACAAGTTTGGTCCTCTGAGACAGGCAAGAAAGGGTAAGATTAAGGAGCCTTGGATGATAAGAACAGACGAGCTTCACATCAAAAGGAAAAAGGCAACTTATGTAAGGTGGAGGAAGCAAAGATCTGGCACAGCTTTAAAGGATTACAGGCTTACTAGAAAGGAACTTAGAAATGTACTGAGGAGAGCCAGGACGGGGCACGAAAAAGGCTTGGCAGGAAGGATTATGGAGAACCCAAAGGCATTTTATTCATATGTGAGGAATAAGAGAATGATCAGGGAGAATGTAGGGCCGGTCAGCGATAGCGTAGGGAATATGTGCGTGAAGTCTGAGCAGATAGGGGAAGCACTAAATGAGTTTTTTGCTTTGGTTTTCACCAAGGAAAGGGACCCTGTTGTGAATGAGAACTTTGAGGAGCTGGGAAACAGGCTTGAACAGATCAAGATTGATGAAGTTGATGTGCTGGAAATTTTGGCAAACATTAAGATTGATAAGTCCCCAGGTTTATCCTAGGTTGCTCCGGGAAGTGAGAAAGGAGGTTGCTAAGCTGCTGGTGAAGATCTTTGCTTCCTCACTCTCCACAGGAGTCATACCGGAGGTTTGGAGAGAGGCAAATGTTGTTCCTCTTTCCAAGAAGGAAAATAGGGAAATCCCTAGCAATTACAGACCAGTCAGTCTTACGTTTGTGGTCAGCCGGTTTTGGAAAGAATTCCAAGGGACAGGATTTATGACTATTTGCAAAAGTATAGCGTGGTTAAAGGCAGTCAGCATGGTTTTGTGAGGGGCAGGTCTTGCCTCACAAATCTTATTGAGTCCTTTGAGGAGGTGATGAGACAAGTCAATGAAGGTCGAGAGTGGATGTATATGGACTTCAGCAAGGCATTTGATAAGGTTCCCCATCGTAGGCTCATTCATAAAGTCAGGAGGTGTGGGATACAGGGAGATTTGGCTATCTGGATTCAAAATTGCTTGGCTTACAGAAGGCAGAGAGTGGTTGTAGATGGAAAGTATTCTGCCTGGAGGTCAATGGTGAGTGGTGTCCCGCAAGTTTCTGTTCTTGGGCCTCTGCTTTTTGTAGTTTTTATAAATGACTTGCATGAGGAGGTTGAGGGTGGGTTAGTAAATTTGCCAATGACACAAAGGTTGGACATGCCGTTGATAGTATGGAGGGCCATTGCAGGCTGCAGCGCAACACAGACAGGATGCAGAGCTGGGCTGAGAAATGGCAGATGGAGTTCAACCTGAATAAATGCGAAGTGATACATTTTGAAAGGTTGAACTTGAATGCTGAATATAGGATTAAAAACAGGATTCTTGGCAGTGTGGAGGAACAAAGGGATCTTGGTGTTCAAGTGCATAGATCCCTCAAAGTTGCCACCCAAGTGGATAGGGTTGTTAAGAAAGCACATGATGTTTTGGCTTTCATTAACAGGGGGATCGGGTTTAAGAGCCGCGAGGTTTTGCTGCAGCTCTTCAAGACCCTGGTGAGACCACACTTGGAATATTGTGTTCAGTTCTGGTCGCCCTATTATAGGGAAGACACGGAGGCTTTGGAGAGGGTGCAAAGAAGGTTCACCAGGATGCTGCCTTGACTGGAGGGCTTGTCTTACGAAGAGAGGTTGAAAAAACTCGGACTTTTCTCTCTGGAGGAAAGGAGGAAGAGAGGTGACCTGATTGAAGTATACAAGATAATGATAGAGTCAATAGCCAGAGACCTTTCCCCAGGGCAAGATTGACTGGCACGAAGGGTCATAATTTTAAGATATTAGGAGGAAGGTAAAGAGGAGGTGTCAGAGTTAGATTCTTTACACAGAGAGTGAATGCATGGAATGCGTTGCCAGCGGTGGTAGTGGAAGAAAAGTTATTAGGGACATTGAAGCGACTACTGGACATGCACATGGACAGCAATGAATTAAGGGGTGCATAGGTTAGGTTATTTTATTTTAAATTAGGAATAATCCTCAGCACAACAT
This sequence comes from Chiloscyllium punctatum, assembly GCF_047496795.1. NCBI lineage: Eukaryota > Metazoa > Chordata > Chondrichthyes > Orectolobiformes > Hemiscylliidae > Chiloscyllium > Chiloscyllium punctatum. The sequence goes on along the minus strand of NC_092769.1, from coordinate 79,305,097 downwards.
CATGGGTCGAAGGGTCTGTTCTGTGCTGTACTTTTCTATGTTCTATGATCAGATGTGTGGTTATAACTGTCAATGAAGCCAATGAAACAGTTCTCTGGGTCCCCACCTGGTTATATTGTGTGCTGCGTCGGATGTGGAAGGATCGTTTATAATTGGGAGTGTAGTGCTGGAAAAGCACAACAGGTCAGGCAGCATCCGAGGATCAGAAGAATAGACATTTTGGGCAAAAGCCCTTCATCAGGAGCTCATTCCTGATGAAGGGCTTTTGCCCAAAGCATCAACTTCATTCCTGGTGAAGGGCTTTTGCCCGAAATATTGATTCTCCTGCTCCTGAGATGCTGCCTTACCTGCTGTGCTTTTCCAACACCACATTCTCGACTCTAATCTCCAGCAATTGCTTGGATGAAAGTGAGGGGAGAGGTGTGGGTGCAGGTTTTGCACTTGTAGGGGAGGTGCTGGGAGTGGGGTGTGGGCTAGTGGGGGGCATGGATCTGACAAAGAACAAAAAGAACAAAGAAAATTTACAGCTCAGCTATGGCCCTTCGACCTTCCAAACCTGAGCCGATCCAAATCCACAGTCCAAACCTGTCGCTCAATTCCTAAGCATCTGCATCCCTCTGCTCCTCACCTCCTCATGCATCTGTCCAGACGCATCTTAAATGAATCTACTGTGCCTGCCTCTACTACCTCTGCTGGCAATGCGTTCCAGGCACCTACCACCCTCTGTGTAAAGTACTTGCCGCGTGTGTCCCCGTTAAAACTTTTCACCTCTCACCTTGAAAGCGCGGCCTCTTGTTATTGAATCCTTCACCCTGGGGAGAAAGCTTATCTCTATCTACCCTGTCTATTCCCTTCATGATTTTGTAAACATCAATCAGGTTCCCCCTCAATCTCCTTTTTTCTAATGAAAACAATCCTCAATTACTCAGCCTCTCTTCATAGCTAGCACATTCCATACCAGGCAACATCCTCGTAAACCTTCTCTGCACCCTCTCCAAAGCGTCCACATCCGTTTGGTAATGTGGTGACCAGAACAGTACACAGTATTCTGAATGCGGCTGAACCAATGTCTTGTACAATTTTAACATGATCTGTCAGCTCTTATATTCATTACCCCATCCGATTAAGGCAAACATACCATATGCCTTCTTGACCACTCTAACCACCTGTGCAGTAATCTTCAGGGTATAATGGTTCTGAACTCCCAGATCTCTCTGCTCATCAACATTTCCCAAGGCTCTTCCGTTTACTGTATAATTTGCTCTAGAATTAGACTTTGCAAAATGCATCACCTCACATCTGCCTGGATTGAACTCCATCTGCCACTTCTCTGCCCAACTCCCCTGTTTATCTATATTCTCCTGTATTCTTTGACAGTCCCCTATGCTTTCAGCTACTCACCAATCTTTGTGTCATCTGCAAACTTGCTGATCAGACCAACAATGCCCTCTTCCAGATCATTGATGTAGATCACAAACAACAGTGGCCCCAATACTGACCCCTGTGGAACACCACTGGTCACCTTTCTCCATTTTGAGAAACTCCCTTCAACTACTACTCTCCGTCTCCTGTTGATCAACCAGTTCTTTATCCACTTGGCTACAACACCCTGCACACCATGTGACTTCACTTTCTCCCATTAGTTTACCATGGGGAACTTTATCAAACACCTTACTAAAGTCTATGTATATGACATCAACAGCCCTTCATTCATCTATCAACTTGGTCACTTCCTCAAAGAACTCTATTAGGTTGGTAAGGCACGATCTCCCTTGCACAAAGCTATGTTGCCTATCACTGATAAGTCCATTCTTTCCCAAATATAAATAGATTTTATCCCTCAGTACCTTCTCCAGTACTTTTTCTACCACTGACATCAGGCTCGCTGCTCTGTAGTCACCTGGAATATCCCTTCTTGTTCAAGGGGACAACATGAGCAACTCTCCAGTCCTCCGGCACCTCACCTGTAGTTAAGGATGCTATAAAGATATCTGTCGGGGCCCCAGCTATTTCCTCTCTTGCCTCCCTCAGCAACCTGGGATAGATCCTATCCGGTCCTGGGGATTTATCTACCTTAATAATCTCTAGCCTACTCAACACATCTTCCCTACTTATGTCAACATGATCCAGAGTAACCAAACTTCTATCTCTAATCTCAACATTCATCATGTGCCTCTCCTCAGTGAACACTGATGCAAAGTAATCTTTCAGAATCTCACCCATTCTCTCAAGTTCAACACACAGCCTTCCCTCCTTATCCTTTAGTGAACCAATCCTTTCTCTAGTTGTCTGCTTGCTTCTTATATCAGAATAAAATGCTTTGGGATTCTCCTTAATTCTGCTTGCTAAAGCTATTTCATGACCCCTTTTAGCCCGCTTGATTCCTTGTTTAAGACTGGTCCTACTCTCCTGATATTCCTCCAGGGCCTGTTCTGTTCTTAGCTGCCTGGACCTTACGTACGCTTCCCTTTTCCTCTTGGCTAGTCGTACAATTTCTCCTGGTATCCACGGTTCACGACTCTTGCCATTCCTATCCTTTGCTTTCAATGAGACACGCCTATCCTGCACTATCTTTAACCTATCTTTGAAAGCCTCCCACATCTCAAATGTGGAGTTCCCTTCAAATAGCTGTGTCCAATCCATATTTCCCAGCTCCTGCCTAATTCGGATATAATTGGCCTTGGCCCAGTTTAGTACTCTTCCCTTAGGACCACTATCATCTTTGTCTATGAGTATTCTAAAACTTACAGAATTGTGGTCACTGTTCCCAAAGAAATCCCCCACTGCAACTTCTACCCTGGCCTGGCTCATTCCCCAACATCAGGTCCAATATGGCTCCTTCCCTTGTCGGACTATTGACATACTGCTCTCAAAAACTTTCCTGGATGCTTCTTACAAATTCTGTCCCATCCAGACCTCTGACACTAAGTGTATCTCAGTCAATGTTCGGAAAATTAAAGTCTCCCATCGCCACTGCCCTGTTGCCTCTATATCTTTCCATAATCTGTTTACCTATTTGTTCTTCTACCTCATGCTCACTGTTGGGAGGCCTGTAATATAGCCAGAACAATGTAACTGCATCCTTCTTATTTTTCAGCTCCACCCATCATGCCTCACCACTCAAGCCCTCCATAGTGTCCTCCTTTAGCACAGCTGTGATATTATCCCTGACCAGCAACACAACACCTCCCCCCCTTTTACTTCCCTCCCTGTCCTGTCTGAAGCGACTATATCCTGGAACATTTAGTTGCCAATCATGCTCTTCGTTCAACAAAGTCTCTGTGATTGCAATAACATCATACTCCCAGGCACCAATCCAAGCCCTAAGTTCATCTGCCTTACCCACTATACTCCTTGCATTCAGGCCACCAGTCATCTGCTCCATGCCTACTCTTCCCCTTATTAATGCTAACTTCCTGATTCTTACAGTCTCCAGTTTCCACCTCACTGCCTACTTGTTTTCTCTTCTGGTTCTCAGCCCCCTGCCATATTAGTTTAAAACCTCCCCAACAGCAGTAGCAAAAACTCCCCCAAGGACATTAGTTCCAGTCTGGTTCAGGTGTAGACTGTCCAATTTGTAATAATCCCACCTTCCCCAGAACCGGAACCAATGTCCAACAAATCTGAGCCCCTCCCTCCTACATCATCCCTCAAGCCATGTGTTCATCCTGCCTATTTTTTCATCTCTACACTGGCTAGCACATGGCACTACCTTTGAGGTCCTCCTTTTTAACTTCTCTCCTAGCTCCCTGAATTCTGCTTTCAGGACCTCATCTCGTTTTCTACTTATATTGTTGGTGTCTATATGCACCAAAACAACTGGCTGTTCACCCTCCCCTTTTAGAATGCTCTGCAGCCGATTGGTGACATCCCTGACTCAAGCACTTGGGAGGCAACATACCATTCGGGAGTCCCATTTTCAGCCACAGAACCGCCTATCTACTCCCCTTACAATAGAATCCCCTATGACTGTGGCCCTATGAGTCTTTTACCCGCCCTTCTGAACAGCAGTGCCTGCCACGGTGCCATGATCTTGGCAATTGCTGCCCTCCCCTGGTGAGCCATCTCCCCCATGAGTATCCAAAACGGTATACCTGTTTTGGAGGGAGATGACCGCAGGGGACACCTGCACTCCCTTCCTACTCTTTTTCTGCCTTTTTGTCACCCATCCACTGTCTCTCTCTCAACAACTCGAAACTGCGGTGTGTCCAGTTCACTAAATGTGCTATCCACTCCCTCCTCGGCATCATGGATGCTCCACTGTGAGTCAATCTGCAGCTCCAGAGTCGTCATGTGGTTGAACAAGAGCTGCAGCTAGACACACTTCTTGCAAGTGTAAGAGTCAGAAATGTCAGCCACGTCCCTGAGCTCCCACATCAAGCAAGAGGCACATGCCACAGGTCTGAAGTCCCCTGCCATTGTAAGCCTTAGCTTTATATCAACTAATTAAAACCAAACAATGCACTTAAATATATGAAAGAAAAGAAATGACAAGGGGGTCATAGAGGGAATGGTCTCTTAGGAACACTGACAGGGGTGGGAAAGGAAACATATCTCTGGTGGTGAGGTCCGTTTGTAGGTGGCAGAGGATGATGCGATGTATATGGAGGTTGGTGGGGTATAAGGTGAGGACTGGGGGTTCTGTCCTTGTTAGGAGAGGTGGGGTTCAAGGGCGGACGGGCGGGAAGTGGAGGAGATGTGCTGGAGGGCATCGTCAACCACGTGGGAAGGAATATTGTGATATTGGAATAAGGAGGCCATCTGGGATTTTCTAAGTGGAATTGGTCATCCTGGAAACAGATAGAGGAATTGGGAATAAGGGATGGTGTTTTTACAGGAGGTAGGGTGGGAGGAGGTGGGCTTGTTGTTGATATCCATGGTTAGTTGGTTAATGGAGAGTAAGATGTGGAAGGATCCTTTGGGGCCTTTGAACGGAAGTGAGGGGGGAGGTGTAGGTGCAGGTTTTGCACTTCCTGCAGTGGCAGGGGAAGGTGCCGGGAATGGGGTGTGGACTGGTGTGCGGTGTAGATCTGACAAGGGAGTCGCAGAGGGAATGGTCATACCACACTCTCAACTCTGACCTTCACATCTGCAGTCCTCATTTTCTCCTCCTGGTTGTATTGTAGGCCAAAGAACTGGCTGATTTGTACATAGCAACCACTTTCAAATGGCAATATGCTTTGGTCTTTTGCTTGGAGAAGGGACTAAGTCCCAGTTTATTTCTGCACTTATAAAGTCTTTTTCTTTTATTCATTCATTCATAAAATATGGGCATTGCTGGTTGGGCCAGAATTTGCTGCCTGTCCTAAGTTGCCCCTTGAGAAGGTGGTGGTGAGTTGCCTTCTTGAGCCACTGCAGTCCTTGTGCTGTTGGGATATTCACAATGCTGTTAGGGAGGGAGTTTCAGAGTTTTGATTTCACAACTTGCTGCAGTTTCTGACTTGCTTTTGTGTAGCCACAGTACTTACATGGCTCATTCTCATCAGGATGTTTATAGTAGGAGATTCAGTGAAGGTCATGGCATTGAATGACGAGAGGTGATGGTTTGATTTTCTCTTGTTGAAGATGCTTATTGTCTGACAGTTGTGTGTCATGAATATTATTTGTCATTTAACAACTGTATATTGTCTAGCACTTGCTGCATTTGGACATGGACTGCTTCAGTATCTGAGGAGATGCAAGAATTGAACTTTGTGAAATCATCAGTGAACATCCCTACTTCTGACCTTAAAGTAGAGGGAAGGTCATTGATGAAGCAGCTGGAGTCAACATACAACATTTTTATACTGAAATTAAAATAGATGATCTAGTTGTTATCAGACCATGTTTGGTGCACAAATTTACTGCCAGTTTTCTGACACTATAACAGGATTATATTTCAAAAAAATACTTTATTGGCTGAAAGGAACATTCATTCTAGACTAGGAAGAGGCCAAACAATCCATTCAATGCAATAAAAAAGGTAAAGTCACCATAGTCTTACCAGACCATAGGGCTGGCTCTCTCATTAGCGAGCGAGAGAGAGAGAGACAGATAGATAACTGACAATGAAGGGAGAGGTTGAGAAGGATACTGAAAACAATAAATGCTGGCAATCACAGCTGGCCATGCAGCATCCATGGAGAGAGAGTCAGCTAAAGTTTTGAGTCGAGATGAATCTTCATCAGATAACCCCAACATTTGTTGTCTTCAGTACAGATTCCAGCATCTGCAGCAATTTGCTACTAGTTTGAGAAGGAGAAACCCTCATAGTAATCTCAAACTATGTAAGAATTGAACCCACAGTGCTGGCATCACTCTGTATCACAAACTGAGCTATAAAAGCAGTGGACTGCAAAGGCTGGAGATTTGAACATGATGTGGTCATCACCCTGATGGGTTTGTAGGTTCACATCTCTCAACTGCTCCATCCCATTTCTCTTCAAGTTCAAGTCCTCCTCCTCCCCATCTAACACTATCTGCTTGCATGTTTTTTTATATGTTTCCTCAACCCACTCCCTTCCTCCACTCATTCATCCTGCAATATCGATATGACGGCGGAAAAGACCGATCATCTCCGGAACGAGCCGAAAGCCGTGCTCGGGTTCCAGAAAGAACCGAGAAGGACCGAAAGCGCTCCCTGGAAAAGATAACCCGCCTGTGACGTAGCTTTCCTCCCACGAACTATTCCGAAACGACCGAAGGTTCCCGAACGCACCACCCCCATCCCTGGGCGGGACGGAGGTGTATGGCGGAAATTGCCGAGAGGGTTCGTTGGTGGCCGAGGGGCTGTTCGGATGGGAAGGTCCGTTAGGATCGTGGGGAGGTGGAGACGGCGGAACCCGCCGAGGATTGCCGAGGCGGCCATCTTGCCGGGTTCAGATAGTGAGAGGGAGAGTGGGGTTCCGGCTTTCTCCTCAGAGGCGAAAGTCCGGGCGCCGGCGGGCATCGAGAGGGAGGGAGTAGGAGATAGGGGGCAATAGGAAGAACCGGGGCAGGAGGGTAACGGGGGTGGGGGAAAGAGGGAGGTGAAAGTAAGGTACAAACCCCCGGGTGTGTATTGGTGTTTTAACCCCCCCCCCGCCCCCACCGACCCAAGCCCCTGACCCCACAACTTGACGGAGATCTCCCTCCGGAATCCTCCCCGGCCCCTGAAGCCTCGGGGCTCGAGTGAAGAACAAACCGGGTTGCGCCTCAGTTCCGCCGCAGATGTGAGGACCCCCCTCGCCCTTTCCAATCCCGACAGGGCAACTTTTATTGTAATTTTATTTGTTAGTTTTAATGATCTTTATACGATTTTCTTTCTGCTGGAATCTCTTCCCTGTCAGCACCAACGCTGCAATTCTGTTTTTTTTGTCCCTGATATTTGATGATTTCAAACTAGTTTGTTTTAGGGGCAGTTAGATGTCTCTGTGCGCTGTAAATATTCTCTAGTGTTCCTCCCCCCCCCCCTTTTTTTTATTTAAAAAGTTTTAGTTTCCTCTCTGTGCGTGTGTGGGATCCCTTTTCAAAGTCCAGAGATGACCACCAGAACACCGTTACCTCCACTCAATGAGTCTGATCAGGTAAGCCCTTCTACACTTTACAGATCATTTAAACTCCCTTGCCAGTGTATTTTCTAGCAGATGATTTGTTCTGTGATTTACATTCACCGATTAGGTACCCTGCGATTTTGGGGAAGGATTGTATGTGTTGTGTTGGGAGGGTATCAATCTCTTGGGTCTGCTCCCCTCTCAACACACTTCCATTCGTGCACCCCCCCCCAACGTTTACCCTCTAACTTTGTTTTGCCACTGCCCTATTTCTGTCATTACCTTTGGATGTCAGTGCCTGGGAGTGCATTAAATATTTAGAGGGGGTCTTTCCTTCCCTCCTGCGGTCAACCTCCCCGCCTGTCTGATTCAACCGAACCCGGAATGTCTAAGGTCATGTTGCATGGTCCTTTGTAAATTCATGTTGATGGATTTTGTGTCTCTGTTCTCTGCCCCTTCTGCCCCTCAACTGAGGGAATTGACAGGTTTGGGGGTAGCTGGGTGTGAACATAGAACCTGAAGTGCATCTTGCTGACTGTGGAGGACAAGTGATGCTCGATATCTATCTGAAATAAAAACAAAGTGCTTGAGAAACTCAGGAGGTCTGGCAACATCTGTGAAACAGCATTAACATTTCAAGTCCAATATGACTGTTTTCAAACATTGATGGTTTGTAGAAGCCTGGACAAGTGAGTGTTGTGGTTGAAAGCTTGGGAAAGATGAAGTGCTTCATAGTTTCATTGAATTCTGAGAGATCTCAAGGGAAGTGTGTTTTGTCTCTTTTTAGTATTTTCTGTTGGTTGCTATATCTCTATACAGTTCGTGATGTAGAATTGTTGTCTTGTTCAATTCAGTGAATTTTTAAAAAATAAACAAAGAGCGTTGATGTTTTATGAGTCATAAGTGAAAGTTGTGTACCCCCTCCCCCATGTGGGTGAGTGTGGTTATGCCGGAAGCTCTCTTGTTTACATGCTTTACTTTTGGTCAGTTGAATTTGTTACTGAGCCAGTCTCTTGGGATGTGAAAGCAGATTGAATGTTGCAAGCAGACACAAAACAGACAAGCCTGCCTTGGTATCTCTTTTCCTTCACTGCATTAATTAGTACAGTGTGTCCTCCAGGAAAAGGAGCCTGGATTTTCTTTTCAGTCTGAACAAAATCTACCATTGCTTTCCCTATACCTCATTATTGTTACAGTTAATTGGACTGGCAAGTAAGTACAGGAAAGGGAACTGCAGAGTCTGCCCTGATTTTTCCCCATCTACCAGAGAGCAGCTAATTGGCAATGAACCTCTGGTCTTCCTGGCCTGTGAAGCTCACTGCCATCTCATTTGGTGTGTTTCTCGGTCTGGCTAGAAAGACATGGCAGAGGATGGTGGTCCTTGTTAGAACAGAACCATATTGAAGATAATTCGAGCAATTGCAACCGGCTTCCTTGGATGAGGTTTGCTCAATGGAATCTTTCAGTTGTTATACTGTAGAAACCTTTTGATAAATCATAGACTAACAGGGCTGTACAGGAACTGTTAGTATCAAGAGACAATGATGAGGACATCACAGATAAAACAAATATAGAATCATAGAATTCGTACAGTATGGCCCATTGAGTCAAGACTTATGCACTTAATGGTAAGGTCTGTGGAAGTGTTGCTGAACAGAGACACCTTGGAATGCAGGTTCAGAGCTCCTTGAAAGTCAAGTCGCAGGTAGATAGAATTGTGAAGAAGGTGTTGGTATTCTTTTCTTTATTGGTCAGAGTATTGAGTGCAGGAGTTAGGAAGTCATGTCGCGGCTGTTCAGGACATTGGTTAGGCCACTGATGGAACATTGCATGCAGTTGTGGTCTCCTTCCGACCAGAAAGATGTTGTGAAACTTGAAAGGGTTCAGAAAAGACTTACAAGGATTTTGCCAGGGTTGGAGGATTTGAGCTATAGGGAGAGGTTGAACAAGCATTGTGGGCGGCAAGGTGGCACAGTGGTTAGCACTGCTGCCTCACAGCACCAGAGACCCGGGTTCAATTCCCGACTCAGGCAACTGACTGTGTGGAGTTTGCACGTTCTCCCCGTGTCTGCGTGGGTTTCCTCCGGGTGCTCCGGTTTCCTCCCACAATCCAAAAAATGTGCAGGTCAGGTGAATTGGCCATGCTAAATTGCCCGTAGTGTTAGGTAAAGGGGTAAATGTAGGGGAATGTGTGGGTTGCGCTTTGGCGGGTCGGTGTGGACTTGTTGGGCTGAAGGGCCTGTTTCCGCACTGTAAGTAATCTAATCTAAAAGAAAAGCTGGGGCTGTTTTCCCTGGAGTGTCAGAGGCTGAGGTGACCTTATAGAGGTTAATAAAATCATGAGGGACATGGATAGGGTAAATAGGCAAAGTCTTTTCCCTGGGGTCGGGGAACTAGAGGGCATTGGTTTAGGGTGAGAGGGGAAGGATATAAAAGAGATCTAAGGGGCAACATTTCATGCAGAAAGTGGTACATGTATGGAATGTGCTGCCAGAAGAATTGGTGATGGCTAGTACAATTGCAACATTTGAAAGGCATCTGGATGGGTATATGAATAGGAAGGGTTTGGAGGGATATGGGCCAGGTGCTGGCAGGTGGGACTCGATTGGGTTGGGATATCTGGTCGGTCTGGACAAGTTGGATCTGTTTCCGTGCTGTACATCTGTATGACTGAATCCACACTGACTCACCAACAAGCATCCAATCTGTACATTTCCTATGGTTAAACCACTTAGCTTGCACACTATGGGCAAAAGCATGACCAATTCACCCAACCTGTACGTCTTTGGACTGTAAGAGGCAATCCATGCCGAAAGTGCGGAGAGAATGCCTGTGTGAAGTTTGCACAGTCGTCCGAGGGTGGAATTGAACTCGGATTTCTGGCGTTGTGAGGCAGCAGTGCTAACCACTGAGCCACCATATGGCCAAGAGTTTCGGAATGTCAGTCAAACTCTTGATTAGAATCTTGCTTAAAAAATGAGTTAAAGGATGTTTGTTGAATTGATGTTTTGTGATTTGTGATATTTGTTTCTGAAAACTGTTAAAATATGTTATAAGCTGGTTGTGCAACACTGCTGGAATTAAAGTAGGTTTAACATTTTGAAGATTTAGGTGCTAACATCAAGTCGTGATTTGTACATTGTATTGATTGCCTCTCATATGTTCAGAGATTTAAATACATGACATACATTCCTAGTTCCTATAATACAGAAGTGATCAATATTGGTGAAATTTCTTACTTACCCTATGATTTCAAATTGCCTCGAACTTTGTGAAGTGTTGACAGATTTTGTTCTCAGTCCAAATAGCTAATGTTGGTTCACATTGCAGCAGAGAGCTGCCAGAACGGATCCATGATCAGCTCTAAATCAATGTTTCTTCTACTTAAGTTAAAAAAAGTTCAAGTTGAGGTATAACAAAGGGCATCCTCAAAGAGAGGGAGTGGCATGCCATAAGTCACATCCTGGAGATTTGGGTAAACATTGGGAAGCCCCCGTCAGACAACAGTTCTTTATCGCTTTGATTACTGTCATTCCTGCTTGTGTGGAGGCAGCAGGTGAAGAAATGAAAAGCAGGGTGTATGAAGTTAGCTGATGTAAACTGGTGCCATCAGCACCCTTGCGTTAGGGAGAGAAGGAAGTAGTAGCTGATGAAGACCGTTCTCAGATTGTCAGGGCGTTTCATAACCTATGGAATTATTATGACAGCAAACATAACATCCAAATCTCAGACAGCAAACTCTTGTTACAGGGATGCTGGTCCAGAGAGGAAACTGGGCCCAAGACATTAGGGAAGCCCACTTTCTTCCAATACTGCTCTTTGTGGGCCCTTTAACATCCATCTTACCAGCCTATTTGTTTACTGTTTTGAGCTGAATAACAGCACTTACCTGATGACTGATCTACTGCTGAGCTAACCTTTTTGACCAGGCAAGTGTGTGGCAATTGAGTGAGGACAATGTTCAGTATTAACTTTCTTTATGTCCTTTACTAGTGTCTCAGACGCAGAGGCCTTTGTGACTGTGGAACCAGTATCCTGGCAAAGAGCGACAAACACTTCATTGTGCATTTCCCCGCTCCCACACCTAGTGATTGTAAAATGGTTCTGATGAATGACAGTCAGAAATTTTCAAGTATTTTGTGAAAATGAGAAATAGAATAAAGTTTGATAATGTTTGGCTGGAATTGACTGACATAGGACCATCAATCATTTTGAGTTCTAACTCTGATTAGAATGTTCTTTTGTATGTCGTGGCACAAGATGCATTCCCGGTCAGGTGGATAATATTCAGCAACCCTACTCAGTGTAAGACTGATGTATTTCTCACTTTATGGTAGGCCTCATTGCTAAGAGACTGGTGGATATTTAACAGTCAACACTGACTGTGGAAATATCTGTCATGTATTGGAGGAAAGAAAGTGCATTTATAGAATATATTTCGTGATGTCAGAACATCCTCAAGTGTTTTACAGTCAATCAAGGCATTTTGTTTGAAATGAGGACTCTATTGCAATGTTGGAACTGCAGAATTCAGTCTGTGCAAACCAGAGTTCCAGGAATGAGATTAAAGAGCAGATCCTGTGACTTTGGTATTGGATGAGAGATAGATATTGGCCAGAAAATTTGAAGATATTTGCTTCTCTGCTGCATTCAGGAAGGTGCCTTGTGAACTTGCCTATCTATCCTGAGAAATCTTGGGTCAAAAGGTTTGGGGAGATTAATCCCCCCCTACCTCTTCAACCAGGAATACATCAAGTTGCAGTGTCAAATTCTTATTGACTTCTTTGAGAAGGTGACTAAGGAGGTGGACGAGGGTAAAGTGGTAGATGTGGTGTATATGGATTTTAGTAAGGCGTTTGATAAGGTTCCCCATGGTAGGCTACTGCAAAAAATATGGAGGTATGGCATTGGGGGTGAGTTGGAGGTTTGGATTAGGAATTGGCTGGCTGGAAGAAGACAGAGGGTGGTAGTTGATGGTAAAGGTTCATCTTGGAGTGCAGTTACTAGCGGTGTTCCACAAGGATCTGTTTTGGGACCATTGCTGTTTGTCACTTTTATAAATGACCTGGGGGAGGGGCTAGAAGTCTGGGTGAGAAAGTTTGTGATGATATAAAAGTCGGTGGAGTTGTTGACAGTGAGGAAGGATGTGTCAGGTTACAGCGGGATATAGATAAGCTGCAGAGCTGGGCAGAAAGGTGGCAAATGGAGTTCAATGTGGGTAAGTGTGAGGTGATTCACTTTGGTATGAGTAACAAAAAGATGGGGTACTGGGCTAATGGTCGGATACTTGGTAGTGTGGATGAGCAGAGGGATCTTGGTGTCCATGTACACAGATCTCTGCAAGTTGCCACCCAGGTAAATAGTGCGGTGAAGAAGGCATATGGCGTACTGGCTTTTATTGGTAGAGGAATTGAGTTCCGGAGTCCTGAGGTCATGTTGCAGTTGTATAAGACTCTGGTGCGGCCGCATCTGGAGTATTGTGTGCAGTTTTGGTCGCCATACTATAGGAAGGATGTGGAGGCACTGGAACGGGTGCAGAAGAGGTTTACCAGGATGCTGCCTGGTATGGTAGGAAGATCGTATGAGGAAAGGCTGAGGCACTGGGGCTGTTTTCATTGGAGAAAAGAAGGTTTAGGGGTGACTTGATGGAGGTGTACAAGATGATTAGGGGTTTAGATAGGGTTGACCATGAGAACCTTTTTCCACGTATGGAGTCAGCTATTACGAGGGGGCATAGCTTTAAATGAAGGGGTGGTAGGTATAGGACAGATGTTAGGGGTAGATTCTTTACTCAGCGAGTCGTGTATTCATGGAATGCCCTGCCAGTAGCAGTGGTGGACTGTCCCTCTTTATGGGCATTTAAACGGGCATTGGATAGGCATATGGAGAATAGTGGGCTAGTGTAGGTTAGGTGGGCATGGATCGGCGCAACATCGAGGGCCAAAGGGCCTGTACTGCGCTATATTGTTCTATGTTCTAAATTCCTGGCTTGCCCTGTACAGCCCTCTGATTTGGGTGAACACAAGATGTGTCAAAGCAGAAGTAGGACATTCAGCCCATTGAGTCTGTTCTGCCATTTGGTGAAATCATGACTAATCTGACAATCCTCAGCTCCACTTTCCTGCCTTTTTCCATAACCATTGAGTCTCTTATTGATTAAAAATCTGTCTATTCCAATCTTGAATATACTTAACAACCCAGCTTCTACCATAAGCCCTCTGCCGTAAAGAATTCCACAAATGCACTCATCCTCCTCTGTCCTCATTAGTCACCCTTGACTTTGAGATTATGATTTCTGGTCCTAGACTCCCTGCATCTACCCTGTCAGCTTCCTGAAGAATCTTAGATATTTCAATAAGGTCTCCTTTCATTTTCCAATCAATACCAGCCCAAGTAAGTCATTCTCTCCTCATAAGACAGTCACTCCATACCTGGGATAAATATAGTGAGCTTTCTCTGGATTGCCTCCACTGCCAGTATGCTTCCAAGCATTAGCTTTTGAGCAGCGCTCTGAAAGCTAGTGCTTCCAAATAAACCTGTTGGACTATAACCTGGTGTTGTGATTTTTAACTTTGTCCGCCACAGTGCAACATCAGCTTCTCCACAGTATGTTTTCCCTTAGTTAGGGGAATCAGAACTGTCCATGGACCGTCGAAGATTCAGCCATGTCTGGCAGCTTGTAATAAAGCTGCTTTGTATGTGTGACAGTCATTCTGTTATGCTGATGGTAGTATACTTGTTCATGTTAAATTGTGTGTGAGAGAAACTGCAGTTTCCATGGCAGATTCACAGCACTTGAGTGGTTCTGATTTCCAGTGACAGGAACAATAGGCAATCAATTGACTTTGGTCAAATATCCACTTTACAGTTGTGTTTGAGTTTGATTTATTGTTGTCACCTGTACCAAAATACAGTGAAGTGTTGTTTTGTGTGCTGTACAGGCAGATGGTACCATGCACTGGTGTTGGCAGGACAGTGCAGGATACAGAGTTACAGTCACAGAGTAAGTGCAGAAAAAGAGATCAGAATTAGCATTTGAGAGGTCCATTCAAAAGTCTGATAACAGCAGGGAACAAGCTGTCCTTGAATCTATTTGTAGGTCATAGAGTCACAGAGATGTACAGCATGGAAACAGACCCTTCTGTCCACATTGTCCATGCCAACCAGATATTGTAACCTAATCTAGTCCCATTTGCCAGTACTTGGCCCATATCTCTCCAAACCCTTCCTATTCATATACCTATCCAGATGCCTTTTAAATGTAATTGTAGCAGCCTCCAGCACTTCCTTTGGCAGGTTATTCCATACACATACCATCCTTTGCATGAAAAAGTTGCCCCTTAGGTCCCTTTTAAATTTTTCCCTTCTCAAATTGAACCTATACTGTCTAGTTCTAGACTCCCCCACCCCAGGGAAAAGACCTTGACCATTTACCCTATTCATGCCTCTCATGATTTCATAAACCTCTTTCAGGTCACCCCTCAGCCTCTGATGGTCCAGGAAAAACAGCCCCAGCCTATTCAGCCCCTCCGTGTAGCTCAGACCCTTTAACCCTGGCAACATCCTTGTAAATCTTTTCTGAGCCCTTTCAAATTTCACAACATCATTCCTATCGGATGGAGACCAGAATTGCATATAATGTTTGTATTCAAACATCTGCCTAATGGAATAGGGTGGAATAGAGTCTAACCAGGATGTAGGTTTGCTCGCTGAGCTGGAAAGTTTGTTTTCAGACGTTTTGTCACCACACTAGGTAACATCAGTGAGCTTCTGGATGAACCACTGATAGTATGGTCTGCTTTTTATTCATGTGGTTAGGTTTCCTTGGGTTGCGGACATCATTTCCTGTGGTGATGTCATTTCCTGTTCATTTTCTCATAGGGTGGTCGATGGGAACCAAGTCAATGCATTTATTGGTAGAGTTCCGGTTAGAATGCCATGCTTTTAGGAATTCTCCTGCATGTCTCCGTTTGTCTTGTTCTGGGATGGATGTGTTGTCCCAGTCGAAGTGGTGTCCTTCCTCATCTGTATGTAAAGATATAGTGAAAGTTGGTCATGTCTTTTTGTGGCTAGTTAATGTTCATGTATCCTGGTGGCTAGTTTTCTGCCTGTTTGTCCAATGTAGTGTTTGTTACAGTTCTTGCAAGGTATTTTGTAAATGACAAGAGTTTTGCTTGTCTGTATAGGGTCTTTCAAGTTCAATTAGCTGCTGTTCTAGTGTGTTGGTGGGTTTGTGGGCAACCATGATACAAGAGGTCTGAGTAGTCTGGCAGTCATTTCGGAGATGTCTTTGATTTGGGGAGATTGGCTTGGGTTTCTGGATGTGTTTTATCTGCTTGTTTGGGTTTGTCGCTGAGAAATCAGCAGACTGTGTTCATTGAGTACCCATTCTTTTTGAATACACTGTATAGGTGATTTTCCTCTGCTCTGCATAATTCCTCTGTGCTGCAGTGTGTGGTGGCTTGTCAAAATAATGTTCTATTGCAGCTTCGTTTGTGGATCTGTAGTTCAATATTTGGTCTGTATGTGTTGTTTTCCTGTAGATACTGGTTTGAAGTTCCCTATTGGCTGTTTGCTCTACTGCAACTTCTAGGAATGGCAGTTTGTTGTTGTTTTCCTCCTCTTTAGTGAATTTTATACCAGTAAGGGTATTATTGATGGTCTTGAAGGTTTCCTCTAAATTTGTTTCGTTTAGTGATGACAAAGGTGTCCTAAATGTAGCGAACACAAAATTTGGGTTTGGGACACGGACAAACAGCTCTGCCAATCATCCAACCTGCGTCTACAGGAAAACAACACATGGACCAAATAATGAACTATAGAAGCAATCTTCCCAATGTCCACCAATGAAGCTGCATTAAAACATTATTTCAACAAGCCACCACACACTGCAGCACAGAGGAACTACGAAGAGCAGAGGAAAATCACCTATACAATGTATTCAAAAAGAATGGGTACTCAATGAACACAGTCCGCCGATTTCTCAGCAACAAACCTAAACAAGCAGATAAAACACATCCAGAAACCCTAGCCACTCCCCCTACATCAAAGACATCTCTGAAATGACTGCCAGACTGCTCAGACCCCTGGGCATCATGGTCGCCCACAAACCCACCGACACAGTAAAACAGCAGCTAATGAACTTGAAAGTTTTACAATATCAACTGGGAGGTTTTTCTGGCGAGATTGTTATGTTTGTTAAATACTATGGATATTGGCATTCTGAGACAAGCATAGAAAGTCCTCCAAGAAGCTTAGCATGTCTGACATTATCTGTGGAGAGAAAAACAGAGTCAAATGAATAAGGAAAAATATCAGACTCAAAACATGAACTATGTTTTCTCTCCACAGATGCTGCCAGACTTGATGAGTTTCTCCAGTATTCTGAGGTCGTTATGTATTTAAACTAGCGCTACAGAGATCAGGAGTGTAAAACTGCACCATTGCTAATTATGACTGTGAGCTCAACATTGTTCCTATAGGATGGAGACCAGAATTGCACATAATATTTGTATTCAAACATCTGCCTAATGGAATAGAGTCTAACCAGGATGTAGGTTTGCTCGCTGAACTGGAAGATTCGTTTTCAAATAGAACAGTGGTGCTATTCCTTAAATGTTCTTTCTCCTGACAGTGTGGAGAGGAGAGAGAATCATAGAATTCCTACAGTATGGAAACAGGCCCTTTGGCCCAACAAGTCCACACTGAGCCTCTGAAGAGTAACCCACTCAGACCCATTCCCTTACCCTCCATTTACCCCAAACTAATGTACCTAACCTACACATCCCTGAATACTATGGGCAATTTAGCATGGCCAATTCACCTAACCTGTGCATCTTTGGATTTTGGAAGGAAACTGGAGCACCCAGAGGAAACCCATGCAGACATGGGGAGAATGTGTACACTTTGCACAGTCTCCCAAGGCTGGAATCAAACCTGGGTCTCTGGCACTGTGAGGCAGCACTGCTAACCACTGAGCCACCGTGCCACCCCTGTTTTGGTTCTGGGCCTAACCAAGTAATGTAAAGAAATTCTGACCTCCAGTTGCTGCGTCAGTCGAACATGTTGCCCAAAGAACCACCTGTACTTCTGGTTATAATGAACAATCATTTTTAGATATTTTCTAATCAGCTGGTTTAGAGATGATGTTGCACAGTTCTGGGACTTGAGCCCGTCATCCTAGCTTAGAGGTGGGGACGGAACCACTGCACCACAAGGGCTGCCATATGTATTTCAGTGTAGATCTGAGATTGCCTTTCCCTGGTACTTATTAACTACAGAAAATATGAGATGCTGAATGGACTTAAGCCATCCGAGTACTGAGCGGAATTGCCGGCCTTGGCTGTGCTTCAAAATGACTTGTTGCTTGTTCAGTGCCTTTACTACTTGTGTTGTGCATTTAAGTCCCTTAAAGTTCCAATCAGAGCGACTTCTCCTTGGGTTTTCCAAGGCAAAACACCATACTTGCAGTTTCTGTGTGCCTCAAGGCAAGCAGCTTGTTGGTTTCTGTTAAATAGGATTCTATTAGTGGTAGGCAGGCCAGCCCTAAACCATCCAGGCAACGTTTTCTGATTGCTAAACGTGACCTGTTTTGTTAGTTTGTGGGACATGGGTGTCACCGGCTGGGCTATTTAATCATGACCTCACTGACTAATCCACCTCCACCTGAGGTTACACCTCACCCTGGCCTTCCTCCACATCATCATCTGACTGTTTTTGTTAAGTTGTTTGAAGCAGCACAAATTGGTGTACAATGTAGATTCTATTGTAAGAGCTCTACGTTGCAGCAATGGCTCATTGAATACCTCCAGGTGTGTCTTGTAAACCAGGTCCAAGTCAACGTGCAGGTTGACCATGATCAAATTAAACAGATGAACCGGCTCAAGGGGTTGAATAGCCTCCTCCTGTTCTTCTGTGTGAAAATGTATATTTCAGCTTACCTTTAAGTTGTCTGATTCCACCTGGTGCCATTGGATGTCCTGTTTCTCAAGGTATCTAACCCAGTGCACTCAGTGGCAGCTCTCTCCATTGGTTGGCAGAGTGCCATGGACAAAGTGCGCTTGGAACTCTTCTGCCCCTACCCTCAGCCTTCATTCTTG
The DNA here is from genome assembly GCF_047496795.1 of Chiloscyllium punctatum. NCBI lineage: Eukaryota > Metazoa > Chordata > Chondrichthyes > Orectolobiformes > Hemiscylliidae > Chiloscyllium > Chiloscyllium punctatum. Next base: position 79,286,487 of record NC_092769.1, on the reverse strand, counting down.
AAGCACCATGATCACGGTTTTGTTAATCTTTGCTTCTTCCTACTTATGCTGGCACACATCTCATTTATATCTGAGTGAAATAACCATTACCCAGGTCTCTAGGACTCATACCTATGTCTGGGGATTTTAAAGGGGTAGTTTAGGAAGGTAATGCTCTCTAACATTGGGAGATGATCCTGCACTGTACAACATCTTGTACACTAACGTGACCTCATCACCTGTAATACTCCTGACTGATAAGCTCACTTAATTTTAAATCCTTTGTGTTTTCTCTGTCTCCTAATTTTTCTGTCTCTCTTATTCCCTTTCACTATGTCTCCACACACTACCTTTATAAACATCTACAAAACATGTCTTTTGAATGAAGTTTTGGTCCCCATTCAAAATCTCTTGCTTTCTGCTCTTGGGGACTGAAAAGAATTTTGGTAGATGGTTTGAATATGCAAGATGGCCAGGCAAGTGTAAGTTCTGTTTCAGAATAAATCCCCTTGTTGGGATATGCACTGCCCTGAGAGAGGCGGAGACTGTGGCAATTGAAGAGGATTGGCTGTGGTTGTAAGAAAAAGGTGAGGACTGCAGATGCTGGAGGTCAGAGCTGAAAATGTGTTGCTTATGCCCGAAACGTCAATTCTCCTGTTCCTTGGATGCTGCCTGACCTGCTGCGTTTTTCCAGCAACACATTTTCAGCTGTGGCTGTAAGAAGCCTTGTTCATTCTGAATTCTTAATTTAAAAAGGCATTTCTTCCAATTATCAGATACATTGGTGACCCAAACACCAACACGCATTTCGTATTCACAGAAACCTGCTGTTCTTTTTTTTTAAATCCTTGTCTGATTGCACCACACCTGATTTTTGGCCCTCATTTACTGCAATGACCCCAGCGCTCAGGCTTCTGCACTGGAACCAATCTGTGTCAGGAAGCAAAAGCAAAATACTATGGATGCTGGCGATCTGAAATAGAAACAGAAATTGCTGCAGAAACGTAGCAGGTCTGGCAAGTTTCTGTAGAGATGGAAACTAAGTTAACGTTTCGAGCACATTGTGCCTGTTCTTTGGAACAGGGTGATGTGAAACTCCATATGAGTTGTTGGGATTGGTGGTGGCGCTAGGGAGTTTGGGTCAGTGTTTTTCATGCTTGGATCACTGAAACAGATCTTTTTTTTCTCTCTGTTGCTGTAAATTGTAGGCTGGGCTTTTCAGCTGGAAAACAAGAGCGAAAAACCCAAGCTGTCCCCAAATGGCGGTATCTTGGAGTTGTTTCTCTCTTCGATTTGGCCCCAAATAGTCTTGTGGCCCAATCAGCCCCTCATGCTGACTACAGCTGTCAGCTGGAACTTGGTATGAAGCTCTCTCTCAGGTTGAGAGTTTGAACCCACTCCAAATATTGCAGCACATAATCCAGGCTGGCTCTTGCAGTGCCAGTCTACCAAGCAAGATATTAAACTGAGGCCCTGTTAAGTCTTCGGCTGATATAGGTGATCCAACAACATCCTTGGAAAAGATCAGTCTAGTTCTTTGGGTCCAGGAATCAATATTTACTCCTTAGCTGGCATCGCTAACAGGTAATCTACTTATTTATTTCCACTGGCAGCTGATTGGTAACTTGTGGGCACCAGATGAAGGTAATTGATATAAAATCACGGGCTCGGGTGAACAAAGAAATACATTTTTGCATAGTGAGTTTTTGTCATCTGGAATGCACAAACTGAATAAGTAAATGAAACAGACTCAGCTGTAACTACCAAAGGTGACATGAGTAAGCATTTGCATTTCTGCTGCGCTGCTGTGAAACCAGTTGCTGTTTTTATGGAGGAATTCTCCAGGATGTCCTTGGTATTCCCTTTGAGAGTGCAACAGCATGGAAGCCGGTTATAAAACCCCAAATTGTCTGCATTGCTATGATATACAATGCTTGGCAATGCTCTTCCCAACTGTGTAAATGTTGGTATGTTTGTCAGTGCCAAATCTTCATTCACTCTGAGGAATGATCTCTCCCATCTCCCCCATCCCATGTTGTTTCTAAATCCTAATCTGATCTAAAGTCTAAAGTTGTATCATTGGAAGTGAGTCCTACAGAACACAGAAAGAGACCATTCAGCTCTCCGTCACTCTTGTCCTCCTTCATTGTCCCCATCACCCTAGCCATTTCTTTCTCCCTCCTGTTTATTTAGCTCCCCTCTGCATTCTCTTAAACATATCAATGATATTCACCTTGAATCCTTCCCTGAGGGAGTGAATTCCCCACTCCGGGTAAAGGGATTTCTCCTGAAGTCTTGATTGGATTTACTGGGATATGTCTAACACATTGCTGTTGCCTTACGGAATGAGTGGGGGCAAGATGGAGGCGAATGTTGGCAGATAAGCCCTCCTTAAATCTGTGCCTCAAGCTAGTTCCTAAGCAAACAATGCTTGGGTGTGGACGGTCATTGTTGCTGTTTCCAAGTAGAGAGGACAGTGGCAGAATGTCTCTCATAGGGCCTTGGGTAAAGCACTTTTAAACGAGTTGGTCAGAGTCAATGCCAGATAATTGGGTCCACACGCATTTTTAAAAAAGCATCGACAGTGAGTTATACCCTGGAGATTGGAAGGGAGTCAGCGATGTGTATTGTAGCTGATGTGGAAATGATGTAAGGAAAACCAAAGCTCCCTCCGGTTACCTCTGAATCCGCTCCAGCTTTTGTGCCTGCACACATGGCTTTATGCAGATAGCAATTAGCATCGTGCAGCGAGCCAGTGCAGTCGCAACACCTGAATCACATAACAGCACATTCTGTTAACCAGCTGTCTCCACAAAGATCCCCTTAGCAACATGAGTTAATGTGCTGGAGTACTGCAGCTCTGAGCGTTGTGGAATATAGGTTCTACAGTTGCTGATCTCCATACATAGGTAAGGCTGGAGCAGTGGTGGCTCCCTACCCCCCCCCCCCCCCCCCACCCCCCCACCACCCAGCTGTTGTGTTCGCGCTCTCCTCGGCTTCTCTGCTATATGCATCTTTCTTCCTGACGTTTACCCCTCT